>NC_092131.1:19946854-20249884 GCF_043159975.1 Macaca nemestrina | reverse complement strand
ACAAAATTGTAAAAAGGAGCTGTGAGCAAATGTACAAAAGTTTCACAGAGCTGAAGTACAATCCTTGAAATCAGCATGGAAAATTCAGTGCTTGAATCTGACCTGTGGTCAGAATGTTTGGCACATGAACATACACACACACACACACACACACACACACACACACACACACACACACACACGTGCTTCTAAGGAGAGAAAGTCTGTCCCAATTTCCCTCTGCCTCGTGTTCCTGACACACTGCTTTACATTAGCTCCAAGCCAAACCCCAAGTGAAAGCTGGCTCTACGTTCATGTAGCAGATTTGGATTTTCTCTAATCCTTAAAAGGCACTGTCACGTGTGCTTCAAAACATCATAAAAACAACTTGGAATGCCTCTTCCAAGGGGCAGAAGAGAAAATCAATACATTCTGATTTTCTCCTCCGTTAAACTCTCAATGACTGAAACAGTAGTGTAGCTGGGGAGAGTTTAGTAGCTCAACAACCACATACTAAATTCTTCTTCTTCAAGATTATAGGGCCTTATTTAGGTGTCTATTGGCAGAGTTTTAGAGCTTTAATGGGTTCAAAACTGCACCAGTAATCAGCAAAAATAAATAGTGCACTCATGTACAACTCATGTAAGTATGACGATCATTATTTGTGGAACCATCTGGCATAATAGATTTCCTCGCAGCATGGGATCTAAATGATACAATGCCATTAAAGTTAATAAACAAGAGAGATTATTAAGTGAAATGGTGCCATGAAATTGGTGAGTGAGGATTTCAGAGGCACTTTGAATGTTTCTCAGCTAGAAGACAGACCACGTACTAGGTAAGATGGATGGAAAATCTCAAGGATTTGGTCATCCTTACTCCCCATAACCAACTCACTGGCAAATCTCATCAGGTCAATTGTCAAAAATTCATCTGGGAATCATCAACATTTTTCTTTTTCTTTTTTTTTTCACCCCTGCCTTAACAAGGCCCATCTACTTTTTTCTGTTTCTACAGCCATGACCACAGTCCCTGCCAACATCACCTTAGACCTGGATCCCTGCAAATCCTAGACTGGCTTATTTTCTTCCACTTCCTTTCAATGTACTCTTTACAAAGCAGATGTCATCTTATGTAAAGGTAAACCCTGTCACTCATAGGCTTAAAATCCTCCAATGTCTTTTCATCTGTATTTGTTTTCTAGGGACTATCATAAAGTACCACAAACTGGGTGGTTTTAAAGGATTGAAATTTATTGTCTTACAATTCTGGAGGCTAGAAGTCTGAAATAAAGGTGTTGGCAGGGCCACAGCCCCTCTGAAACCCAGAGGGCAATCCCTCTCTGCCTCCTCTAGTTTCTGTGGTGTGCTAGCAATTTTTGGCATTCGTCAGCTCATAGAGGAATCTTTCTAATTCTCTAGCTTCATATGGCATTGTGTCTGTGTCTTCATTCCTCTTCTATCTATGGTTGTCTGTCTCTGTGCCCAAATCTCCCCTTTTCATAAGGACACCAGGCCTTTTTATTAGGCCCACCCTAATGATGTCATTATAACTCTATTATATCAATAAAGATGCTATTTCCAAGTATGATCACATTCTGATTCTCAGTCTTAGGACTTCAACATATCTTTTTGGGGGGAGACACATGCAGCCCACAACATCAACCTAGAGCAAACCTGAAGAGCTCGCTTACTCAGTTAGCAAGGTCCTACCTGCCTGTCTCTCTAAGCTCACTCGGCCCTCCCCACACTGGCCTCTTGACATTCCTCCAGCTTGAAGCTCTTGGCTGCCGCTACCTGGAAGGTACTTCCTCTGGGACGTGCTGCCCCCACTTATCATCAAGTGGTTCCTCACTTATTACTGCGTCAACAGAGGCACTTCCACATTTTATGGGGTCTGAAACTTATACACCTTCTGGAATCTTTTATGAAAAAGAGCACACAACTACACATAAAAACACATCTGCAGCCTTGGAAGGGGCCCGGGCACAAGAAGGTCCCTGAAGCCCATGGTTCATTCTCGTTGTGGTAAAATTGCTTCTGATCCTGGGAGGGGGCATCTTTGAGTACTTTGATCCAAAGAAGTCCCTACCATGTATTCTCTAGCCACCCTGCTTTATCTCCTTCTTATCACACTTGTCACTAGCACTTACTAAATCTGAAATTATCTTAGTAATATATCTACATTTTTTACATGTTGTCTCCTCATGCCAAACTGGAATCTCTAAGAAAGGAAAAGTTTACTGATTTTTACCACTGCAGCTTAGATCCTAGCACACAATGTCTTGTATAGAGTGGGCACTGAGCAAATATGTATTGGATTCAAAAATGGATGAATGAGTGAATAATAATAGTTATCAATAATAACAATAAGTCCTGCAGCACTTACTTTGTTTCAGGCACAGCCTGCCATTATCCCCCTATCTTTTAAGTGAAGAACCTTCCCTGCTCCTAGGTTAGTAGAACATACTCCCAGCTGGCTGCTGGTCAATGGCAAAGCCAGTATTTGCAGCTAGCACTCTGGATCTAGACTCCATGCTCTGAACCCTATACTATCCTGTCTAACATCAAGGAAGCTTGCTTGGCTGACTCAGTGTTCAGCTCTGTGGTCCAGAGAGAGAAGCAGGAGATTCCCATTTCATAGGGATAAGGATTTTAAAGAGAAGATCATGTAACTTGCCCTCCACACCACACACATAAAAAAGGGACTTTTGTCCCAGGGCTCTGATAGAGCAATGGAGACCATCCGAGGAGTTCAGCTCCACAAGGTCATCTCCACCTAACCTTGCCAGACCAGACATTAAATTATCAGAGATCAAGTCCAATATGCAACCCAATAGGAGCTTTCTGTGGCCTCCCCAAGGCTTCAGAATTATTATGGGGCCTCTGCTGTTATGACTTGTGTGCTCCATCCTCTGAGTGGTATGTGCGCACACGCATACAGAAATGATAACAGCTGATGTGAAACATTCTTTAGGTGTGACCTCCTTTGCTGACCCATTGGACTTTATTCACATCACTGTTTATCCACTGAGTTTTAGAAAGAGGAAAATATTCAGTTCTTAAATTTAAAAAGTAAAATCAATAAAGACTTTCAGATTCTTCCTGGCATAAAACAAACTCTCTTTGACTTCTCTCATTGATACACTCAACAGGCCCTGTGTGCTTTGGCTCTTGCTATCATAAATAAGGCAAAAAGAGAAGTCCACAGAGGTCTCTCACTTTTCTGAAGCATAGCAGCATCAGACAATCAACTTTATTGGAAATGAGTTGATGAGACAAGAGGGCAAAGTTGATGGGAGGAAAAAAGAAAGTACATATTTTTAAGCAAAACTCCCCTGTATTGTGAAATATCCCTATGGAGCCCTTCTTTGAAATAACCCAGCAGATGACCATCCCATCCAGTACCACTTGCCCTGCTTGTTTTGCTGTTCTGTTTTGTAATCTTTCTTTAATCCATGATAACAACCCACAATCTCAAATAGCTGGAGGGGGGGCGTTCTCTCTCACCATCATATAGGCCAAAGGATGAATTTTATTCCCAGAATAACTGCATTCACAGAAGTGATATCAGAAAGATGAAGTGAAAAGCATGAACCCCAGTCTACCTCAGTTTTATATTTCCTGATGTTCTGATAAGAAGAAAACACCATTGGACAAGGAGAAAGATCTGACTTTTTTTTTTTTTTTTTTTTAACAACAAGCCGTGGGGGAACAAGGGAAGACCACTTAAATCCTTTGCTCTTCCTTTGGTTAGAATTTCCCCCATTGCCTGAGATGTTTGTTATTTATCAAATAAAAATATTAACTAGGTCCCCACACTTATACTCTGAATTTAGAATATATCATCAGAGAAGGTGCAGAAAGAATGGAAGATTTTTTTTGTCTTTTCAAATTGTTGTAATCAGTTCCTAGTGGTAAAGAAGGTTTTGCTTCATGTAGTAGGTTATTTCTTATTGTTGGAATAGAATTGTGCTTAAGGATATAAGATTCAATAATTTATTTTAGGCTTGAATTTTTCTTAGCTCACTGGAATCACAGCTGAGATTTGTGCACTGCCCAAGCTCAATAACTTGTTCCTCCCTGACCCAGAATCCATGGAGATTATAACAAAGGCCCCCGTCTAGGTCTGGAATATATACACCTGGGACCTTGGGCTACTGGTGTTGCAATGAATTCAATAGAAAACATTCTATTCTGAGAGCAGGGCTCAAATTCTGTGAAGTGATTCCCTAGTAGGGTCAGTCACATTATTCCTCAGGCCACTGCACAGACTGTGTCACCTCAATGGGTTTTCATGGACATGGTCAACACATCTCTTTCAGATGAAGGTGGCAACCCTTTTTCTGCTACCAAAAAGACTTTACAACACAGTGGTTTCTCACAAATTTAGGAGTATAGGGTCCTTCTAACCATGATTAAATTAGGTCCAAAGCAGGTCAACACACCTTTAGAACCGTCAGGCCTAGAATACTGTGTCCAGATGATCTGGCCGTACATCTTGCACAAAGTCACTGCCTGTTAAACACCAAAGCAAAACAGCAGATGGTGCTTGGATTCACTACATTTCTCTTTGAAGCTCTCCAGATTCACAAGCTGATGGAATCATTCTCTCTTTTGAAGAGTAGGGTCCTTGATAGCAGGGGCTTTTTGCTTGTCCTTACATTTCCAAATTCCAACAAGCAACACTTCAATACATGTGTATTTGTTCATTCATTCATTCAGAGCATGTTCACTTAACTATTATTTTCCAGAATACAGTGGTGATCAAAACAGAGTCCTTGCTCTTCTGGAGTTTAAGAACCAATCTTGATGTCAACTGAAGATTTATATAAACTGGCTATTACAATCTGTCATAAGAATTCTGAAATAAGATACACAGGGCAATGAGTGAATGAATGACTAGATAAAGATGCAGACTCTTGCTTTCCAAGGTTCAGATAGACATTTTGTTGTGTGAATTGAGAAGGAAAGGGCTTGTGTTTTTACAACTTCATTACTTCATTCTTAGGCACCAGAATACAGATGGACAATCCTCTTATTACATTAAATGCATATGCATTACTTTTGTTCCCAAACTCCCAAACACAGAGCTCTGACACCTCATTGATGTGATAGCTTATGCATATGAAGGGAGAACAGCTATCAAATTTTCTATCAAATAATTTAATTTCTATTAAATCTATATCTTGACAAAGCCTCCACCAATAAAATTTTTTGCCAAATGGCTAAGAATAAAATACACTTTGGACATTTAATATGAAATGGACAGTTTCAAATAGCTTTACACATGTTGAAAGTTTAAAAAGTTGTTTGTTAAGTACTTCAGTTATAATTCATTTAAAAATCCCATTATGTTTGGTTACACAAGAGTGGCTTTAATACACTTAAAGATGCAGTACTCCTTAGCTGTGACATATTTATAGTCTGAACATTAAAAGGTTTATAAAATAAGGCTATATTTTCTCAGTGTCAAACATCCCTCAATGAAGACAATTATTCAGTCTGCCTGTTTGTAATTAGGTATGAAATAATTTATGGTTATGAAGATAAGTGAGCAAAAATTTCTGGAATAACTGCATATTGTATTTTACTATTAAAAGATTTTCATAATCTTTCCAGGGTCTGAGGAGTCATAAATTGCCTGGATCGGATTTCCACTGGATTTCTCTTGGAATTAATAAGCATATGGATCTGATCTAAGAATGTGTGTCAAAAATATTGAAGAGAATAGCTTCACACAAAGCTGAAAATGAAATGAGATTGACATAGGCTGACTTTGGTTTGGAGAACAAGAGCAATGAGCTGCCTGTAGTCAACCCACAAAGAGAGTCTGGCAGGTCTAAGCGACAAAGAACACCCTACTGGGGTCAGAAGTGCAACCTAGGTCCTAATAACCCAGGGCTGGAGAGCTTTTCCTCTTCCACACTCCCTTCTTTTTGACAAATACTAAGAACACTTTCAGCATGTTATCTCCATGCCATATCTCTACATTCCTGGGATATGTAGTTGGTTAAAAGCAAATTCAGTCTTTTTCCTCACTACCTCTGCCAGCAGAATCACCAGACACAGGAGACATCAGCCTGTTTCTTCTATTTTTGTTCTTCAATTCAAAAGGAGTAGTGAAAGTATGGCACTGCTATAGTTTTTATCAAAGCATTATTTTGTCCAATATATTTGTCTTCTTAACTTCTCAATTAATATCCACTTTTTCCCACAACCTAAGCAGATATTGTGCAGTTCTCCTAATATTTTGCAGTTCCTGAAACTTCAAAAATGTTTTATGTAACTTACATTGCCTTTTCAAAGTTGAAATGAATTTAAGAAACCTCTGTAGAACACATTTTTTATGTTCCCAGAATTTCTTGCAATTTCCAATAGTCAAAAGCTGGAACACACAGTTTGACATAATACAATCGCAACCCCTCATTGCCATGCCGTCCTAGAGAAAGCCTGTATTAAGCCTAAATAGAAAAATTGCCAAGCCAATTAAGTGTGAGTGAATCTGAATGGGCTACGTGGAAATAGCCTCTGAACAAATCATTTCTGCCAACTCACATTCAGTGAGTACTCACAGAGCACTTGGCCGAAGGCCAGAGATGGAGATTTCACCAAATGTGAAGATGCAGTTACTAAACAGCAAATCTATTCAGTAGTCAGAGCAAAGCTGCCGGCTCTACCTCCTTTCACAAGTGACCCCTGACACTTTCAATTATGGGAGCTCACCAGCACTCTGCAATCAACTTTTCTAGAAGAAATAAATTTCACCTTAAAACTCCGAAAAGTTTGAAACTAGGCTACCATAACTAAAAGGATACATTCTGAAATGCTTTGCAACTGCAATTTTTTTAAGATTGTGTAGACTATGCTATCGACCAGGTGTACTAAGCTGAAGCTAAGTGAGGGTCAAAAAACAGAACAGGTGACAAGAGGCCACATCTAGCAGTCAGTCTGTAGTATATGACAGGAAGCAAAAGTCTCCTTGGTCTGATCAACTCCTAGAGACCATTTAGTACCATCTTAATTTATTCTTTTATTGATATTACAGGATAATGGTGCAGAACCAACCTATTAAAACAAGCACCCACAGTCTCCCTGAATTTCTCCCACATAGGGGTGGTTCACACATGTGAAGCACACAGGTATGGCTGTGGAATGAATGAAATATTATTGTCATTATCTCTGTTTCTTTGCTGATGATTCTTTCTATTTGAGGATAATTTGCAAAAGCAAAACAGCAGAGGCATGAGGGAAAGATGGAAAGTCAGGTAAATCCTAAGATAAAAGGAACCCAAAATATCATCTAGTCTAACTCCCCTGCTATATAATAAACCTATCCACAATCACATTCATCTGGGTTTGTTTGAACATTTCCAAAGAAATGATATGTTAAAGAGTACACATTTACTTCTTTGCAGAGTAGACCATTTCTTTGTTGGATAGCTCTAATTATTTTAAAACTCCTTCTTATATGGAGCCTGATTTCTAACCCATAATTTCTAACCATGGTTCAAATTATGACCCCTTAAAACAGAATTTGTCAGCTTTCCTACACAGACTTTCAAATATTTTAAGGCAGCTGTGATGCCTTCCCCAAATTTTCCTTTACCTGAGCGAAATCATCCCATTTCCTCCAACCAATCACTCAACCATTCAGTGTGGTTTCCACATCCTTCATTATCCTGGTAACCATCCAGATAGTTAATGACAGTCTCAAAATGCAGCACCCAAATCTGACATCCATACTCCACATATTCCTACGGTACTGTGGCAATTGGCAGAAATTTCTCCATGCAGGGTTAATGTTATGAAACACCTTTTAAATTAGCCAAAGCAGGGGTCCACATTTTCTGCTTGCTCTATGTCTTGTACTTAATTTACAGTGTGGGCCACTAGCCATTAGGGAGGTGTGGGGAATGTGATTGTTGCCAATAATTGACCATTCCCTGGTTCAGGAGATACATAAAACTCTAATGGAACCATTATTCTTACACCCACAGGATATATAACAAGAACAATAAAGTGATGCATTTGCAATATCTGCTTTTTTAAAAAAAAGATGCATTATGAAAATATCCATCTATATTTTATCTCACATGATGATGAACAAAGTAACTACCTCAAAATGAGATTCTTATGTTAAGTGTTAAGAGGGGAACATACATAGCCTTGCAGGTACACACTTTTCCAGAGCACACTAACTGCTGAAACATCTCATTAATGCATCACTGTCATAGAGCTAGATGACTTTGGGCATTGTAATATTGGCTTCCATGGCAACCTGTTGTCCTTGCACACTTATTTGTTGAATTGTTTGTTGGTGCATGGAACTGTGCCATAACTAGAAAAGTAAGTGCTCAGTCACCAAGCAACTTCAGTGATCAGATTGCATAAGGCTCTTAAAGTTGGAGTGGTTTTATACTATGTACAGACACCTATAAGACATTTTAATGTATTTAATGTATTTCTTTTAAAAAAGTTTAATTGATAAATAAAATCGTACATATCACAGGTGAACAATGTGATGATTTGATTACATATGCATTGTATCTTGATTATCACAGTCAAATTAATTAATATCCACCACCCTTCATAGTTATACTCTCTCTGTGTGTATGTGTGTGTGGTGAGGACACTTAAAATTTGCTATAGAATTTCAAGTAAACAATGCAGTATTATTAACTAGAGTCATCATGGTGTACTTTAGATCCCCAGAACTTATTTATCTTCCAGTATCTCCCTATTTTTCCCCACATTCCAGTCCCTGGAAGACACCACTCTCTTCTCTGCTTCTAAAGTTTGATGTTTTTAGATTCCACATATAAGTGATATCATACTGTATTTTTCTCTCTGTGTCTAGCTTATTTCACTTGTATAATGTCCTGCAGGCTCATCCATGTTGTCACAAATGGTAAGATCTCCTTCTTCTTATGAGAATAATATTCATATATATATATATGTGTATATATATATCTATCTCTCTCTTTACACACACACATACATATACCACATTTTTTAGTCCACTCATCTGTCAATGAACAGTTGGTTTCTGTATCTTCACTACTGTGAATAATACTGCAATGAAGATGAGGGTGCAGGTATCTCTTCAAAATGTTCATTTTATTTTTTGTGCACATATACTCAGATGTGTAATTGCTGAATCACAAGGGAGTTGTATTTTAAATTTTTTGAGGAATCCTCATACTGTTTTCCTGACTCTCATCTACAAAAATAAGAATGAGAGCCTAGTTGGGCCAATATGGACCCCAAATTGTTAGAAAACTCCTGGGTTAATTGTGTCGTAGGAAGGGAATCAGGATATGCTGATACGAAATGGGAGACATTAAGATTGATAATTATCAGGGTTGAGGCTAGCCAAGAAGTAATGATGCTGTGGTCTGAATATGTCCCTTAACATTCATGTGTTGGCAACTTCATCCCCAGTGAGACAGTGTTGGGAGATTGAGCCTTTCTAGAGGTGTTTAGGTCATGAGGGCTCTGCCATTATGAATAGATTAATGGCATTATAAAAGGTCTTGAGGGAGTGGATTCACTCTCTTCTGCTCTTCTATCAGGTGAAACAACAGCATTCATTGCCTTTTTGCCCCCCTGCCTGCTGCCATGTGAGGACTCCAGATGCCAGTGCCTTGATCTTGGACTTTCCAGCCTCCAGAGCTGTGAGAAATAAATTTCTGTTCTTTTACAAATGACCCAGGCTATGGTATTCTGTGATAGCCACACAAAACAGACTAAGACAAATGACAATCACAACATTTGTTATAGTTACAAATAGTAACTAATTATAGGTGACAAATAGTTATAGATAATAACAACTAACATCACTGAGGACTTACTACATTTCAGCTTCTTTCTCACACATTTAGTGCCATCAATTCATTGTAATGTTGTGAGAAAAAAATTGAAAAAATAAGAATCATTCATCTTTGGAAACTTTGTAAAAGGCATTCAATACATTTTATAAGCGGAGCTTATGATTATGATTACCTGTGAATGGTGCAGTTTATGAAGATGATGTAGTCACACATGGTGTCATATGTCCCTGAAATAAATGGTCTCACCATTCCACACACAAAATTTTGAACTAGTTCTGTTTTGTGTTTGTTCAGTCTTTCCCTAAGGAGGCCACTTCTTGGCACTCCTGGGGTCTCAATCTCTGCTTGTTCATTTCTTTCTTTTCTCATATAAGGACTAAGGAGCCAGATAACTAAGACTAATAGAATTACAAAGCAAATGGGAAGGCTTCCAAGACAGTCCCTAAATCAAGCAAATGCATGAACGTTAATATCCAAACTTTTTAATATCTATTCACAGACCAGGTACTTTTTTCTTCTTCTTTATTACTCTTCTTATTGGATATAGACACGAGCCAGGAGACCTGTGGATACATAAGTGTTAAGTATTTTCTCCAGTATATCACTGCTTCTTTTTGATGACAGTCTTATTGCTGCAGACTTGGCAATCTTATTAAATAATCATTTTTAAGTGAAAGCACTATTAAGAGACTGCATTTGATGGGAAGAGTTAAACTCCTAGCCACTCTCACCTCTATTAAAAAAAACTCATTGGTATTGTCAAGGTTAGCATTTCTCAAATTCTTTTGACATTGAGAATTTTTAGTTACAATTTTTGATACAATGTCGAACTGGTGCTTATCAACTACAACGTGCATTTACAGTGAATAGCAAAAATAATTTTTAATTTCTGATAGTGTGAAATTAAAAATTAAATTATTTTGTGAAATAATACAAACTGTATTATTCTTTTCTCACACTGCTAATAAAGACACACCCAAAACTGGGTAATTTATAAAGGGAAGATGTTTTGTTTTGTTTTGAGATGGAGTCTCACTCTACTGCCAGGCTGGAGTGCAGTGGTGCAATCTTGGCTCACTCACTGCAACCTGCACCTCCTGGGTTCAGGTGATTCTCCTGCCTCAGCCTCCTGAGTAGCTGGGACAATAGGCACGCACCACCTCACCCGGCTAATTTTTGTATTTTAGTAGAGACGAGGTTTCACCATGTTGTCCAGGCTGGTCTTGAACTCCTGACCTCATGATCTGTCTGCCTCGGCCTCCCAAAGTGCTGGGATTAGAAAAGAGGTTTAATCGACTCAGTTCTGGATGGCCAAAGAGCCCTCACAATCATGGCAGAAAGCAAAGGAGGAGCAAAGTCATGTCTTATGTGGCAGCAGGCAAAAGAGCATGTGCAGGGGAACTCCCCTTTATAAATCCATCAAAGCTCATGAGACTTATTCATTATCATGAGAGCAGCACAGAAAAAATCAGCCCCCATGATTCAATTACCTCGCACTGGGTCCCTCCCATGACGTGGGAATTACAGGAGCTACAATTCAAGATGAAATTTGGGTGGAGACACAGCCAAGCCATATCAAAAGCATATGTTGAAATTATAAGACAAACAACTACCTTGAATAGATGGCATTCATCAGCTTAACTAGTAGCAGCTAAATTTTGCTTATGCAGCATTGAGTAGCTTAACTATCTTGCATAAATCCATCAGATAATTTCTCAGGCAACTCTTTTTTTTTTGGATCTGACACATCATTGTTCAATGCATGATCGTAGCTTAAAAAGAACTGTCATATACTGTGTGGGGCAAATATTGCCAATCATATCCCTAACGTAAACACCCCAGGGTGGTCCCCAATGAGTCACTCTATGTATAATCCCATGCCCTTGAGTGTTGATGGAACCTGTGACTTGCTTCTAACCAATACGGCAAGAGTGAAGGGACATTGAAGAAGCCATTAGGTACACAATCAGTCAATTTTGAGCCAATAAAAAAATGATATTATTCTGGATGGACCTGATATAATTAGGTGATCCCTTTAAAAGCAGGTCCACACCTTCCCTGAAATTAAAGATTCGAAGTAGCAGAGACACGTTCTCTGTTGCTAGCTTGAAGAAGCAAGATGTTATGAACCCTATAACCCCAGGCAAATACATTTTGCCAGCAACCTGAAAGATCTTGGAAGTAGGTCCTTTCCTAGTTGAGACTTCAGATGAGTTTGAAACCCAGTTGACACCTTGATTTCAGCCTTGTGGAGAAACTGGGCAGAAAACCAAACTCAAGTATTCCCAGACTTCTGACTCATAGAAGCCATGAGATAATAAATGGATAATTGGTTTAGGCCACCAAATTGGTGATGATATGTTGTAGAGCAAGAGAAAATGAACACATTATCTGATAGTGATTCCCTTTTTGTGGTGCAATCTGTATTTGTAGTTGAGAACATTACTGCACAGCTAAAAACTGAACTGCTTTCACCAGACTTATCTGAAGTAAAATGTGGCTATGTGACTAAGTTCTGACCAGTGAAACTTAAGTGTAAATAATGTTGAGATATTCTAGAAGCACTTTTTAGTGACAGTATATACCTGATATGATTTGGCTCTGTGTCCCCATCTAAATCTCATGTGGAATTTTAATCCCCATATGTCTGAGGAGCGACCTGGTGGGAGGTGACTGGATCACGGAGAGATTCCCCCATCCTATTCTTATGATAGTGAGTGAGTTCTCATGAGATTCAATAGTTTAAAATGCGGCACTTCCCCCTTCTCTCTCTCCTGCCACCCTGTAAGACATGCCTTGTTTCCCCATTGCCTTCTACCATGATTGTAAGTTTCTTGAGGTTTCCCCAGCCATGAAGAACTGTAAATCAATTAAACCTCTCTTTTTATAAATTACCCAGTCTCATGTAGTTATTTGTAGCAATGTGAAAATGAACTAATACATGAAATTGGTACCAGGAGAGTGGGGAACTGCTATACCTGAAAATGTGGAAACAAATTTGGAACTGGGTAATGGGCAGAAGTTGGGACAGTTTGGAGACCTCAGAATAAGAGAGGAAGATGAGGGAATGTTTTGAACTTCTTAGAGACCTGTTGAATGGCTGTGACCAGAATGCTGATAGTGATATGGACAATGAAGTCCAGGCTGAGGTGGTCTCAGATGGAGATGAGGAACTTACTGGGAATAGGAGTAAAAGTCACTCTTGCTGTGCTTTAGCAAAGAGACTAGTGACATTTTGCCCCGCCCTAGAGATCTGTGGAGCTGTGAACATGAGAGAGATGATTTAGGGTATCTAGCAGAAGAAATTTCTAAGCAGCAAAGCATTCAAGATGTGACCCGGCTGTTTCCAAAAGTTTACAGTCATATAAGTTCACAGAGAGATGGTCCAAAATTAGAACTTATGTTTAAAAGGGTAGCAGAGCATAAAAGTTTGGAAAATTTACAGTCTGACCATGTGGTAGAAAAGAAGCCATTTTCTGGGGAGAAATTCAAGGCTGCATAAATTTGCATAAGAGGAGCCAAATGTTAATAGCCATAACAATGGAAAAATGTCTCTAGGGCATGTCAGAGACCTTAGCAGCAGCCCCTCTCATAACAGGCCCAGAGACCTAGGAGGGAAAATTGGTTTCCTGGGCCAGGTCCAGGGCCCCTCTGCTCTGTACAGCCTCCTGAAATGGTGCCCTGTGTCCCAGAAGCTCCAGTTCTAGCTCTGGCTAAAAGGGGCCAAGGTACAATTCAGGCCATTGCTTCAAAGGGTACAAGCCCCAAGCCTTGGTGGCTTCTACATGGTGTTAAGCCTGTGGGTGCACAGAGGCAAGAGTTTGGAGCCTTTGCCTAGATTTCAGAGGATGTATGGGAACACCTGGATGTCCAGGCAGAAGTCTGTTGCATGAGCGGAGCCCTCATGGAGAACCTCTATGAAGTCAGTGCAAAGGGGAAATGTGGGGATGGAGCTGCCACACAGAGTTCACACTGGGGCACTGCCTATTGGAGCTGTGAGAAGAGAGCCACTGTCCTCCAGACCCCAAAATGATAGATCCACTGACAGATTGCACTGTGTGCCTGTAAAGTCACAGTCATTCAATGCCAGCCTGTGAAAGCAGCCACAGGGGCTGAACCCTGCAGAGCCACAAGAGTGGAGATTTCAAAGGCCTTGGGAGCCCAACTCTTGCATCAGCATGTCCTGGATTTGAGACATGAAATCAGAAGAGATTATTTTGGAGTCTTTTTTTTTTTTTTTTTGAGACGGAGTCTCGCTCTGTCGCCCAGGCTGGAGTGCAGTGGCGCGATCTCGGCTCACTGCAAGCTCCGCCTCCCGGGTTCACGCCATTCTCCTGCCTCAGCCTCCCGAGTAGCTGGGACTACAGGCGCCCACAACCGCGCCCGGCTAATTTTTTGTATTTTTAGTAGAGACGGGGTTTCACCGTGGTCTCGATCTCCTGACCTTGTGATCCGCCCGCCTCGGCCTCCCAAAGTGCTGGGATTACAGGCGTGTATTTTGGAGTCTTAAGATTTAACAACTGTCCTGCTGGCTTTCAGACTTGCATGGGGCCTATATCCCCTTTGTTTTTTCCAATTTCTCCCATTTGGAATGGAAGCATTTATCCAATGCCTGTAGCTCCATTTTATCTTTAAAGTAATTTACTTGCTTTTAGTTTTACAGGCTCATAGGTGGTAGGGAGCTGCCTTGTCTCAGATACGACTCTGGACTTGGACTTTGGGGTTAATGCTGGAATGAGTTAAGACTTTGGGGTACTGTTGGGAAGGTATGATCAGGTTTTGAAATGTGGGAAGACCGTGAGATTTGGGAGGGACCAGGGGTTAAATGATATGGTTTGCCTCTGTGTCTCCACTCAAATCTCATGTGGAGTTGTAATTCTCTTCTGTCAGGGGAGGGACCTGATGGGAGGTGATTAGATCATGTGGGCAGACTTTCCTCTTGCTGTTCTCATGATAGTGAGTTAGTTCTCATGAGATGTGATGATTTAAAAGTGTGGCACTTCTCTGCTCTCTCTCCTGCCACCATATAAGATGTGCCTTGCTTCCCCTTTGCCTCCTGCTGTGATTGTAAATTTCCTGAGGCCTCTCCAGCCTTGCATAACTGTGAGTCAGTTAAACCTCTTTTCTTTATAAATTACCCATTCTCAGGTAGTTCTTTATAGCAGTGTGAAAATGGACTAATACGATACCCTTCTTCTTCCCTTCATTCTGCAGTATGAAATAAGATTCTGAGGGCTGGATATTCAGTGGCCATCTGGGACCATGAGTATTGAATCTCCATGCTAGGTGGAACAGTAAGCTAGATCATAGGTGATTTCATAGCACTACTATAGCAGCGCTGGAATACCACCTATAGACTTCTTTTATGTAATAGAGAAACAAATTTCTGTTTAAGCCATTGTTCTTGGAATCTATGTTACTCTTGGCAAAATCTAAATCTGGTATATTTTACTTAAAAACATATACCTATTTTGAAATAAATTAATATAAGTATTAAATAAAGTGACATGGTTTGTTTGTTTGGGTTCAATTATTAGCAGCATCTTTCAGAGAACTAGGTTACGCAGCATGCTGGTCTAAATATTAACATTGATTAATATTGCTGGTGGAAATGAGATACCACATTAAGAAGCAATCAAGAGTCAAATATGTAAAAGAAGTTGTACATGAAAGTACACAGGTTGGCCCTTGCATTCAAAATATTAAAACACCCAATTTTGTTTGTAACTGAAAATAGTTATTTAAAAACAGTAGTGCATTTGTACAATTTAATCCAGCTGTTTTGTAAGTACAACAGGGCAATATTGGCAGATGAGACTTGGTGACCACAAGCGAGTGTGATACTGGGGTTCTAAGAAGAAGCAGATGCCCAAAATCATCATCTTGCCTGAAAGTTTACCAGTCAGATTGCTATCCTTTCATTTTAAGGTTTCTGCTCCTTGTTAATTGCAAATATCCATGGCACAGGTACTACTGTGAGTGTGCTTGCTACAAACAAGTAGATGAGAACAGATGAGTACAAGATGGGGGAAAAGGCACAGTGGTCCTTGGCAAGGACATTCAAGCTCACAGGCTCATGGTGGTGATCACAAAAATATAAATAGAGTGCAATTCACAAATATTTACTAAGCTGTGAATCCTTTCAATAAACGATTAATCAATAAGTCCCAGGCCCTGAAGATACAAAGTAAATGATAAAGATCCATGATAATTTTGCCTACATCAGAGATAAGACACCACACCATCCACAATTTCCAGGCTGATGCCATTTAGGTTATTGAATTTGAAAGCAAGATGCATGTTAGTGCCTCTTTAGCTTTCAAAAATCTAGATTTCAAAAGTAATGAAATCATCATTTCATTACTTGAAATGTAATGAAACAACATGATCAGTTGATTAGTTAATTCAGTCAAAAATATTCTAACTATTTTATGTCTCAGAATAGATAGAATATTTAGTGTAATACATAAATTATACCAATACTGGGAGGATTGCTAAGGTTGTCCACATGTGCCAGCAAAATAATCTATTTCTGGCCTTCAGTCAAGTCTAAGAAAGTTCATACTGACATATTAGGAGGAAATTATTATACCTGCTTATACTGAAAAGGAAAATTCCACCATAAATATTGCAATACTATAAGATGCTATAATGTTCTGCAAAACAATCTGTTGCACATTCCTACTTGGAAGGTAGCATATTTCATGATTATGCATATCCATGACAGAGATAAGCATTTATATGGTAATAACTGCAATATGGGCAGCTACAGCCTTCCAGTATAAGCCATGAGCCTCTTCATCAGAAAAAGCCATTGGGGCACAATTTATCACCAGAAAGTGTGTTTGGCTGGCTTAGATGTTCAGAAAAAATAAATATTTTCTTCATGCACGTGTCTTAAGTAGTAGCAGGAGCATGGTTTGTACCTTTACATAAAAAAAAATCAAAATAAATGCCAGAGTTTAGGTAGTCAGGCAAATAAATATACAAAAGAAAAAGGAGTAACAAGTTTCCTCTCCTATGCCCATACCTCAGTAAACACAGAGTCCCAAGTGCAAGTGGGAAAAATGCCACCATAAAGAGTCAGTGACTATAGAAAGAGACTAAAGTGCTTATTTAAAATCTTGCTATCATAGGATTAAGAGAAACCTGGGTCTAGGACTGAGAACTCAGTAGTATAGAACAGAAAAGGAAATAGTAATCTCTGATGACATCAATAACTGTTTATAATAACTCTGTTGACATCAATAGTTGTTCTGATAATAATTCTGGTGGCTAATATTTATTGAGTGCTTACTAAATGGATAATTATCCTTCCTGGGGCTTTACATATGTTCTCTCATTTAATCCTGAAACATATACTATCACCTCAGGGCTACTATTAACCCATTTTTTAATAGCTGGTTAAATATAGGTTCAGACATATGGTGACTTATCCAAAATCACAAAGTGGCAGATTTGAGTTTTGGACGTAATTCTGCTTGTCTCCAATGCCTATGGGCTTGTCACAATAAAGTGGTGGACAGAAGGCCATTATCTTCCAGTGGAGCTTCCCTGATGCCCAGGCTGGTGACCAGAGGGTAAATGCAATACCTGCTGGACAGTGGCGATATGCTGGCATCCCAGTGAGTAGGATTATTTGAGAGACATGGCTGGCTCCAATGCCCATGTAAACCTCAAAAGCAGATTAGGGATGAAAAGACTAAGTGAATATTTCCTGAGCATACATGAGAAGTGTGAAGCAGGTTCACTGTGCACGGGTTCCCAGTTTGTGTCAGTCTGCTGAGACAGGCCCCACTTAAGCACAACAAGTTACATGAAATGGATATATGATTTACAGATGAGAACAATAGACAAAGGACAACAGAAGCCTAGAACTCATTGCAAGTTGGTCCCTCAAGGCTCAGGAAAGCTGCTTGAGGTGAATGGAATCTCCTCATCTGCATGTACTTCACTTACACGGCAGCTGAAGGACCTCAGAATGTAGCCTGCCCTTGTTATATGTCCCAGGGACAACATGACAGGCTGGGCTAAAGCACCAAAGAACATCCTATTTCTAGGGAGAATTGGAGCAGACCCTGAGCTGTTCTGGTTAGTTCCTGCCTATCTTAGGCTATTTCATTCTCAGCACATTCTACGGTTATTCCTGAGAACTACAAGCAAGATTGAAGAGGGAACAGGATCAATCCAAGGCCATCCAGAGACCTGCGTGACAAGGAACTCCTGGGAAACTTGGCAGTTGGTGGGTGGGTGGAAGAGGGAAGCTGGGGAGGAGGTCCTTGAGGTCCTGCAGCTGTGCAGGTAGGGGCCAAAAGGATGGCAAAATTGAGATAATATAGCCACATGGCTACCAGAATGAGGATGTTCATATTTATGAGGTGATTCAGTAAAACCATCTGGAGCTTCAGCTCTATGCTCATGCACTTCACACTGGAAAGAAGACAAAAGCACCTTTTTATTCCTACCCTCAAATAGTTTTCTACCTCTCTCTCTCTCTGTCTCTGTGTGTGCGTGTGTGTGTGTGTGAGAGAGAGAGAGAGAGAGAGAAAGAGAGAGAGACACAGAGAGAGAGAGAGAGAGAGAAAGAGAGAGAGACACAGAGAGAGAGAGAGAGAGAGAAAGAGAGAGAGACACAGAGAGAGAGAGAGAGAGATGTGCAATTGACTATAATGTATGACCCAGAGGCATCACTAGAGTCAAAGGCCACTTTGCATCTTAAGCCATCCATTCTGGAGGCATTAGAGACATTGCCAAAAGTGAGGGTGACTATGTGCATCATTCTGGTAATTAGGAAAAAACATGCTATGAAAAAATAGTATGTCATTTTTACCTCTGTTTTCAAGGTCTGATTTGGGATTTTCCTCTTATTTTATCCAATGTGTTTCCTGCTTCCTGTTAATGCCCATGCAGGAGAGAGACTGCTTTCCGGCAGGGAGCGGGTAAGCATTGTACCTAGATTTTTTGTTGTTGTTTATGAAACTGACAACTCAGGTGTCTCCAGTTTGCTGGTTTTCCTGGGCAGCTCCACTCAAAGCGGTGGCTCAAGGACCAGGTTCCTTCCAACATGGCACCACTTCTTCTCCAGATTAGCGCCATGCAAACTTTCACTCACAGGCCAGTGCCAATCCATGGCTTGGACTAGCCCAGGAGCCACTTGTGAAGGGTCTCAATGAGGGAAGTACAGAAATTGAGGGAGAGCACAAGGAAACTTTAGAAACTGGGTATTGCTGCAATATTCAAGTTCATGGTGAGTGGATTTTTCTCACTCAACACAGTATAGACCATTTTGGTTGTGGTCAGACTTACCCAGCACATGTGGCTTCCTAGTGGATTGGAAATTTAAGAAAACATAAGTAACAGATTGACAACTAGATAAAGCTACACTCTATATCCTCGGAGTCTTCATCATTTCACTGGCAGATTAGAGAAAGAGAATGGTAAGCTGTCCATGAGAGGGTTTTCTATTACCCACCTGGCAGGGCCCATGTTACTTCTGCCTATTCCATTGGCCAGAACTCTGTTACATGGTTGCATCTATTTGCAAGGGAAACTGGGGCATAGTTGGACTGAATGTCTAGTAAGAAAATGGAAAGAAGTTGGCAGTCATCCATCCTCACTAAACCCATTGCTGCATTTGCTACCAGTTTATGTTGACCAAGTAATGCAAGCATGAAAAGGAGTGATAGTTCTATGACTTCCCAGCAGGAATCTTACCACTTTGAGTGTTCATGCTGTAGCTCCCGCAACAGAGCCTTTGAATCAGGATTGATTCCTGTCTCATTCCTAACTCACCTTTTCTGTTTTCTTAATTTTGAGCCCTCAAAAACCTTCCAATAAATATTCTTCCACTTAAGTTAGCCAGGATTAAGTTCTTTGTTAGGAATTTTTTAAAATCCTAAAGCTAATACAGAAGAAGCAGGAGGTAGGTAGGGAGAAAGAGAGAGGATGGGGAGAATGGTATCTAGCTAGGAAGATTCTTTAAATAAACATATTATGACTCACTTACTTTGATTCAGAACTGCCATTTGAACAAAGTCAGTTCGATAGGTCATGGACGATTCTTTACCTTGAAATAAGATGAGTTCTACAGTACCTCAATCATTCATGCGTCTCACTGAACAAATCAATTGCATTGATTATGCTAAAAGGTGTAAGTCCCTTTGACATGCACAAATAGGAGAAAATATCTGAAAGGCAAATCATTTTATCCAAATCGAGGTTTTTGCATAATTTATGCTTGGTGACATTCTTTACCAGAGGGACATTCATGGTCTTACCAAAAAAAAAAAAAAAAAAAAAAAAAAGCCTTGAATCAGATATATATATATAATATTTTAGTGTAAATTCTCCCAGAATGGTAATGGTAACCTGGAGTATAAAGGGGCAGTAGCTTAACAAGAAGAAAGTTTTCCAGAATGAGAGGAGACTCAGCCACCGTATTATGTCAGCAGCCCTGGTGAGCCCCAGTGATGTTTTGTTTTATTTTATTTCATGCACAGTTTGCCATCTACAGCCCCGCTCCTTATAGAGGTACACATAGACTGGGTTGTCTGCCTTTTGTTAGCACTCCTCAGACCTCTCTGAAAATAATGCTGCTTTCAGACAAAGTCCAAGCATTCTAGGTATTTCTTTCTTTCTCTGCTCCACAATCTGGTGCTGACCAACCTCTTTCTCTGGATCTCCAGTTCAGTGGGTAGAAAATCCAGCAAGAAATGATCATCTGGATTCTAGAAGCACACACTGGTATGTCTTACAGGACTTGGATGATAGCAAAGGCACATTGGCTGATTTTCATATCTGAGTAAAGAGATTTCTCAAGAGCTGTGTTCATGTTGTTGTCCCATATTTAACTCTACTGAGTCATTTCTTGATGCTTTTAATATAAGAGATTTTTAGAACATTTCTCTTCTAGTGGGGCTACTAGCCTTTGCACTCACTCTCATTTGCTAAGTGTCAGGGATTATTAGCTGCAGGCCTACAGGTAGGAGGTAGTCTAGAGAGGTTATTCACTTGTTCTATGCAATGTTTTCTTAAGAATGTAACTTAGAGGCCAGGCGCAGTGGTTTGTGCCTGTAATCCCGGCACTTGGGGAGGCTGAGGCAGTTGGATCACAAGATCAGGAGTTCAAGACCAGCCTGACCAATATGGTGAAACCCCGTCTCTACTAAAAATACAAAAATTAGCAGGGCGTGGTGGTGCACGCCTGTAGTCCCAGCTATTCGGGAGGCTGAGGCAGGAGAATCGCTTGAACCCAGGAGGCAGAGGTTGCAGTGAGCTGAGATCGTGCCATTGCACTCCAGCCTGGGTGACAGAGTGAGATTCCATCTTAAAAAAAGAATGTAACTTAGATTCCAATGTTTTTAAATTGGGAATATTTCACATAGATATCTGATTTCTGTAATCACTAGTGGATTTGGCAATACTGGGTTTGCATTAAAGCATTCTCACATGCTTTCACCAGCCAGAGCCTTAGAAAGAGCACACTTTAGACAATGTGTGCAAGTTCCAGTTTACCAAAACACTCAGCATCCCCTATAGTCTTTCTCCAAAATCCAGGAATTTGAGAAAAGGCAGATGGCATCTGGGCAGTCTGAGTAAGCCCTAAGATAGGCAGGTCTGACTTCATGAAGGGGTGAAGGGCCACTGTCTCTTAAAAAAAAAATACCACTTTATTCACCTTCAAAAGTCTGAAATCCTGATGCAATTATGAAGTAAGTCATAATGTTTCCATTAAATATTGCCAGGGGACTTTTAGGGGTCAAAGCCACTAGGTGAGGATACACAGTGCCAACGAATGTGCTCAGATCCTTTCTTGGAGACTGTTTGAATAGTAAAGACATTAGCAAGGAGGGTTCTAGGTAAGAAATGAAGCCAGACATAAGCACAAAGCATGTAGATGAGGTCACAACCACCTAAAGCCAGGAGGAAGGGACTTCAGGAGAAGTACCCCTGCCAGAGAACCATGTAGAAACCTCAGCTAACACAGACAAGAAACCCTCAATCTATGACCTGAGTGGCAAACAGATCTGTGAAATGCTAAGAGCTAAATTTCACCCCTCCTGCTCTTCAACAAATACTCACTGGACACTTAAGTTAAGCCAGGAACTACTCCAAATATTTTCACATGCATTAAGCCACTGCTTGAAGAAAAGGGAAGTCTCACTGACCCAGAGCTTATCACTGGATAGAAACCAGATCTTTCCTTCACTCAGTTGTGTGTTCTACTCTATACAATCCCCTCTGAATGGGCCATTCTTTTCTGCTTCTCCACCACTTATTCTCCTTTGTTGTCCTGTTAATAATACCTCTGTTCTAATGCTCTGTTCAGGTTGCATGAGGACCTTCCTCTATGCTTTCATTGTACCCCTAAGCACATCTCTCTACCATAGATCCTCTGAATTGCATTACAATGATGTAACTATATCTCTCTCTCTTATTAGACTCCCTGAAGCCTGCATCTCATTCACAGCAAAGAACTTGGCACATGGTAAACATATACACAATCCTACCGAATAACTGAGCTCACATTTGCGCACTACATTTGAAGAGTTGGCAGAAATTCAGGGGAAAATATGCAATCAGCAGGTGGTATGCAGAACTCAAGTTTGGGGCTAGAAATTTAGTTTGAGTAGTTGAATATTGAGGTGTATTCATGGAGGGTGGTGCAATTATGAAGGAAGATAGAAAAGATCCATAACAGGAGAGGAAGACAACCACAGAATCAACTAACCAGAAGAAAAAGAATCAAAAGATTGAAGTGTTTTGGAAAGACAAGGAGGAAAAGCTTCCAAGATGAAATGTGCGGCTGACATGGTGACTTTTTGCAAATAGGTTGGGTAAGGCAGAAACTTTTTTAACATAAGAAAGACTATAGGGACCCAAGGAACAAAATAGAGAATTGGTGGTTGTGCACTATTCTTTCAAAGAATATGGTAAAGTGAAGGATAGATATTAGGTGAAACAATGAAAAAGTAGGGACAATTTTGAAAAAGATAATTTTTAGACATGCACATTGGTAAATTGAAGAGGATGAGATAAAGATGAAGAGGCAAGATGACTGAATGGAAGGCTCCATCAATTGTCTCCCCGGCAGGAACACCAAATTTTAACAACTAACTATACATTAAAAGCACCATCATAAGAACCAAAAATCAGGGGAGCAACCACCGTACCTGGTTTTAACTTCATATTGCTGAAAGAAGCATTGAAGAGGGTAGGAAAGACAGTCGTGAATTGCCATCACCACCTCTCCTTCATCCCCTGGCAGTGGCCATATGATGTGGAGAGAGAAAGTGTGTGCTTGGGGGAGGGAGAGCACAGTCACTGGGGGGACTTGGCATTAGACTCAATGCTGCCTTGTCACCACAGAGAGCAGAACAGTGTTGGGTTCAGCCAATGGCTGCCCATGAAGGAAGCATTTAGACCAGCCATAGCCAAAGAAGAATCACCAGTCCCAGTTGTCAGAATTCAGTTTCTTGGCAAGCTCGCCACCATGGGCTAAAGAGCTCTGGAGTCCAAGGTAAACTTGAAAGACAGTCTAGGACACAAGGTTCACCCTGAGGCAACTCCTAGTGCTGGGCTGGGCTTAAAGCCAGTGGACTAGTGCAGCATATGATGTCATGAGATACAAGACAAGGCAAATAAGGATGTGCTTGCACTACCCCTCCCCCTGCCCCAGTTAGCACAGCTCACAGCAACAAGAGTGTCTCCTTCCTTCTGCTTGAGGCAAGGACAGTAAAGAGCAAGGAGGACTTTGTCATGCATCTGGGATACCAGTTCTGCCATAATAAGATAGGGAACTGGGCAAAGTCATGAAGCCACCTTTCCAGGCACCAGCTCCTGGACATTTCTAGACCGACCCTGAGCCAGAAGAGAACACACTGCCTTGAAGGGAAGGACCTAGTCCTGGCAAGATTCACTGCCTACTGACTGAAGAGCCCTTGGGCCCTGAATAACCCATAGTGATATCCAGGTAATACCCCACGAGCCTTGGGTGAGACTCTGAGACATGCTGGCTTCAAGTGAGATTCCCAGCTTTGGGGGCTACAGTGAGAGACTCCTCATTGAGAAAAGCAGAAGGAAAAGTGTTGCACCCTAGGTATCAGCTAGGCCAGTGGGGATACAGCACCAAGCAGACTACTGGGGTCCCTGAGTCCAGGCCTAGGATCTTGGACAGCATTTCTGGACCTGCCCTGGGCCAAAGGGAGCCCACTGCCTTGAAGGGTGAGTCCCAGGCCTGGCAGCATTCACCATAAGCTGACTGAAGATCCCCTGGGCTTTAAGTGAATATCAGTGGTGGCCTGGCAATACTCCCCATGGGCCTGTAGTGGTGGTGGTCACAAGGGAAAACTGCTCTCTGCCTGTGGAAAGGAGAAAGCAGAGAAGGAAGGACTTTGTCCTGGGGTTTTAGGACCAGCTTAACCACAGAAGAACAGAATGCCAGTCTCTGACTTCCGGATAGCATGTTTGGACCTGCCCAGGCCCTAGGGGAACTCACCACCTTTAAGGGAAGGACACAGACCTGGCTGGCTTTCCCACTTGTTGATTGTACAGGCCAAAGCCCTAGAGTGAACACAGGCAGTAGCCAGGTAGTGGTTACAGAGGGCCCTTGATGAGACTCATTGCTGTGCTGGCCTCAGTTCTGACCCAATGCAGTCCCAGTGGTGGTGGCCACAGAAGTGCTGTCATCATCCTACTTGTAGCTCTAGGTGGCTCAGCACAGAGAGAGAGAGAGAGAGAGCGGGAGAGAGAGAGAGAGCGGGAGAGAGAGAGAGAGAGATTCTGTTAGTTTATGAGAAAGTCAGGGAAGAGAAAAAGAGTCTCGAGAATTCTTCCAAATCTTATCCAAGACTGCCAAGGTGGTACCTCTATGAGTTTGCAAGAACTACAGCATTAATGGTCTTATGGATCAAGTCCCTTCAAATACCTAGAAAGCCTTCCCAAGAAAGATGGGTGCAAAAAAAGCCCAGACTGAGAAAAGTACAACAAATACCTAACTCTTCAATGCCCAGACACCAATGAACAACCATAAGCATCAAGACCACGCAGGAAAACATTACTTCACCAAATGAAATAAGTAATGCAACAGGGACCAATCCTGGAGAAACAAAGATATGTGACTTTTCAAACAGAGAGTTCAAAATAGCTGTTTTAAAGAAACTCATAGAAATTCAATATAACACAGATAAGGAATTCAGAATTCTATCAGGGAAGTTAGCAAAGAGATTAAAAAAATTAAAAAGAGCCAAGCAGAAATTCTGGAGTTGAAGAATGCAATTGACATACTGAAGAATGCATCAGACTCTCTTAATAGCAGAATTGATCTAGCAGAACAAAGAATTAGTGACTTGATGACAAGCTATTTGCAAATACACAGTGAGAGGAGACAAAAGGAAAAAGAATTTTTAAAAAATGAAGCACACCTATGAAATATAGAAAATAGCCTAAAAGGGGCAAATCTAAGGGGTATTTGTCTTAAAGAGATTCAGAGAAAGAGACTGGGGCAGAAACTTTATTCAAAGGGATAATATCAGAGAATTTCCCAAACCTAGAGAAAGATATCAACATTCATGTACAAGAAGCTTATAGAATATCAAGCAGACTTTACCTAAAGAAGACTACCTGAAGACATTTAATAATCAAATTCCCAAAGGTCAAGGGTAAGGAAAGAATCCTAAAACAAATAGAAAAGAAAATAATGTACAATGGAGTTCCAATATGTCTGGCGGTAGATTTTTCAGTGGAAACCTTACAGGCCAGGAGAGAATGGCATGGCATATTTAAAGTGCTAAAGGAAAAAATCTTTTACCTTAGAATAAAATATCCATTGAACATATCCTTCAAGCATGAAGTAGAAATAAAAACTTCCCCAGACAAACAAAAGCTGATGGATTTCATCAACACCAGAACTGTCCTAAAAAAAAAATAAATAAATAAAAATAAAAAATTCTAAAGGGAGTTCCTCAATCTGAAAGAAAAGGATGTCAATGAGCAAGAAGAAATCATCTGAGTTTTGTACTTACCAGTGTATCTTATACATTCCCAGTAACTATAATAACTTTTCAAGACCAAGGCAATATAATAAGACATAAAAAGAAACAACAAAAAGTTAAAAAGCAGGGGGATTAAGTTAAAGGGTAGAGTTTTTATTAGTATTCTTTTTCCTTGGTTGCATGTTTATGAAATCAGTGTTAAGTTGTCATTAGTTTAAAAGATTTGATTGTAAGATAGTATTTGCAAGCCTCATGGTAACTTCAAATAAAAAAACATACAATGCATACACACACAAAAAAAGCTAGAAATTAAATTGTATCACCAGAAAAAATGACCTTCACTAAATAAAGACAGGAAAGTAAAAAAGAAGGGAGGGAAGACTACAAAATAACCAGGAAACAAATTTTAAAATTGCAGGAGTTAAGTCCTTACTTATTAATAATTCATTTACATTGAATGTAAATGAACTAAATTCTCCAATTGAAAGACAGAGTGCCTGAAAGGATTTTTTTAAAAGACCCAATGATCTATTGTCCACAAGAAACACACTTCCCCTATGAAGATGCATATAGACTGAAAATTAAGGTATGGAAAAAGATATTTTATGCCAGTGGAAACAAAAAAATGCAGGAGTAGCTATACTTATATCAGACAAAATAGATTTCAAGACAAAAACTATGAAAAGAGACAAAGAAGGTCATTATATAATAATAAAGGGGTCAAGTCACCAAGAGGACATAACAATTATAAATATATTTGTACCCAATATGAGAGCACCCTGATACACAAAGCAAATGTTATTAGAGCTATAGAAAGGTATATCCTAATAAAATAATAGCTGCAGACTTCAACAACCCACTTCAGCATTGGACAGATCTTCAACACAGAAAATCAACAAAGAAACATAGGACTTAATCTGCACTATAGACCAAATGGACCTAATAGATATTTACAGAACATTTCATCAAACAGCTACAGAATACACATTTTTTTTCTCCTCAGAACATGGTTAATTCTCAAAGATAAACCATGCAAGTCCATAAAACAAGTCTTAAAACATTCAAAAAATAATATCAAGCATCTCTCTGACTACAATGGAATAAAACTAGAAATTAATAATGAGGAATTTTGGAAACTATACAAACGGATGGAAACTAAATGATATATGCCTTAAAGATCAGTGGTTAAATGAAGAAATTAAGAAGGAAACTTACAGATTTCTTGAAACAAATGATAATTGAAGCACAATATATCAAAACCTATGAGATACAGTGAAACTAGTACTAAGAAGAAAATATATAGGTATAAGTGCCTATATCAAAAAAAGAAAAGAAACATTTCAAGTAAATAACCTAATGATATATCTTAGAACAAGAAAAGCAAGTGCAAACCAAACCCAAAATTAGTAGAAGAAAAAGCAATAAAAATCAGAGTAGAAATAAAGGAAATTGAAATGAAGAAAACAATACAAAAGGCCAATGAAATGAAAATTTGGTTTCTTGAAAAGGTAAACAAAATTGACAGACTTTAGCCAGACTAAGAAAAAAAAGAGAAGACCCAAGTAAATAAAATCAGAGATGAAGAAGGAGACATTTCTAATACCACAGATATTCAAAGGTTCATTAGCAGCTACTAGGAGCAACTATATGCCCAAAGCTGGAAAAGTAGGAGAAAATGGATAAATTCCTAGACACAGACAACCTAAAAAGATTATATCATAAAGAAACTCAAAATCTGAACAGAACAATAAAAAGTAATGAGATCAAAGCCTAATCAAAAGTCTTCCAGTAAAGAAAAGCATAGGACCCAATGTCTTCACTGCCAAATTCTACCACAAATATAAAGAAGAACTAATACCAAACCTACTAAAACTATTCTGAAAAATAGAGGACAGGGGACGACATCCAAACTTATTCTACAAGGCCAGTATTATCCTGATACCAAAACCAGCCAAAGACACATCGAAAAAAGAAAACTACAGGTCAATGTATCTGAAGAATATTGATGCAAAAACCCTCAACAAAATACCAGCAAACCAAATTCAATAATACATTAGAAAGATCATTTATCATGACCAAGTGGGATTTAATCCAGGGATGTAGGATGTTTCAGCTTACATAAATCAACCAATCTGATACATCGTATCAACAGAATGAAGAACAAAAGCCATGTGATCATTTCAATTGATGCTGAAAAGCATTCGATAAAATTCAACATCCCTTCAAGACAAAAGCCCTCAAAAAAACCAAGTATAAGAAGAACATACCTCAACATAATAAAAGCCGTATATGACAGGCCCACAACTAGTATCATACTGAATGGGGAAAAACTGAAAGCCTTTCTTCTAAGGTCTGGAACACAACAAGAATACCCACTTTCACCACTGTCGTTCAACACAGTACTGGAAGTCCTAACTGGGGTAATTAGACATTGCATGCCTGTATCAAAATATCTCATGTACCCCATAAATATATATACATACTAGGTACCCACAACAATTAAAATTTAAGAAGTAAGATGATGGAGCGATCAAGAAGGCAGAAGAAATAATTAATGGTCCAATCTTCCAGAGGAGGTAGAAAGAGATGAAATCCAGATATTAAGGTTAATGTTAGAAAGAGTTGGGATAGCTCTTATTCTGGAACAGAGGCTGCAAAATTTTTTGAGATGGAAGAAAGTAAGCCTACTTAATTGAGAGGCAGTACGCTCAGCCCTTAAACAGACTTGTCTTCAAATCCTAGTTCTGCCGTCTTCAAAACCAGCTGTCAGGTTCTGAGTAAGCATCTTTGTGTGTAACTTTCATCATATCCACGTATATGTCTTTGTGTGTTGCTTTTGTCATATAACCTCATTAGGTTGCTTCCAAATCTTGGCTATTTTGAATAGTGCTGCAACAAACATGGAAGTGCACATATCCTTTCAATATATTGATTTTCTTTCTTTCTTTTTATTTTTTTTATTTTTTATTTTTTTTAAGACGGAGTCTTGCTCTGTCTCCCAGGCTGGAGTGCAGTGGCATGATCTCAGCTCAATACAAGCTCCGCCTCCCGGGTTCACACCATTCTCCTGCCTCAGCCTCCCTAGTATCTGGGACTACAGGCGCCCATCACCATGCCCGGCTAATTTTTTGAATATTTTTAGTAGAGACAGGGTTTCACCGAATTAGCCAGGATGGTCTCCATCTCCTGACCCTGTGATCGCCCGCCTCGGCCTCCAAAGTGCTGGAATTACAGGCGTCAGCCACCGCACTTGGCTCTGATTTTCTTTCCTTTGGGTATATACCCAGGAGTGGGATTGCTGGATCACATGGGTTGTCATGGCAAATGACGTGGCAACTACTCTTTCCTCTGCCAAAATAAACTGAATTTCCAAGATAAACAAGTCAAAGAAGAAAATAGGCACGTTGTTGAGGTGGGGGTCAGAGTTGCAGAGAGAGAAGGGTCTGCTGGAAGGCAGAGGTCAGGCAATCCCAAATGAGAGTGGTTAACTAGAGAGACACAGCAGTGAGTCCTAAATGCATCTTAGTGCTCCTGGGAAGATGATGTGGTAGACAGAATCGTGTTCCCCCTAACCCTGGCAAGATATCCACAACCTAATTTTCAGAACCTGTAAATATGTTACCTTAATAGCAAAAGGGACGTTGTAGATGTGATTAAACTAAGAAACCAGATGCAGACAGATTATCCCGGATTATCGAAGTGGACACAATGTAATCACAAGGGTTTTTATAAGAGGGAGCCAGGTGGGTCAGAGGCAGAGGAGATGTGACGTAAGAAGCAGAAATTGGAGTGATGCTCCTTGAAGATGGAGAAAGGGGCCATGAGTCCAGGAATGCAAGTGGCCTCATGAAGCTGAAAGACAAACAAATTCTCCTCTGAAGTCACCAGAGGGAGTGGAACCTGGCTGATCCCTTGATTTTTGCCTCAGAAGATTCATTTTGGATGTCTAACCTCCAGAACCACAAGAGAATACATTTGTGATGTTTTAAACTACTAAGTTTATAAGTTTGTTACAGCAGTAATAGGAAACTAATACAGGTGGAAACCTAAGGGGTTGACTCAGCAGAAGAGCCAGTGGCATAGATTTTAGCCAGGGAAGCATGAGGCCCAGGATTTGACTTTTGTGCATATCAAGACCTGTATTATCTCACCACACTGCTGTTTCTCATACTGCATCCTCCTCCAAAGTCAAGTGGTGACATTGAAGCCAAATGGAACGACTCAGAAGAAATAAACTTTGAAACTCAAAGTAAAACAGGAACATACATTTTCTACTCAGGTTACTTAGCCAGAGCCCAGCAACTTGTCAGTGAGCCAGGATATTGTAATTAAATGCTAAATTAAATGGTGGCATTGCTTTGTTCTTGAAAGCTTGATAAAGCCACACTTCTCCTATTATTAAATTTAACAGTGAGCTGCAGAGGATAAAAATTTGGCCCGATCTCTTCACCAGAAGATAGGCAGAACAGGCAGATGCTGCAATGTAAGTTTCACAGAACTTATACATAAATATGAGAAAGCTCAGAATCTGAAATGTCAAAAGTTCTGAAAAACATGCCAGGTAACTTTACAGTTTTCTAAGTAAAAAACCTCTGGCCCTATGAGCTGGTCACTAGCAGAATACCACCATCATCACACAGCAGAACACGTATCACACATGACATAAGTGGGCCACAGCTGGGTGGTGAGACAGGAACCCCACTTGGTACATGAGGAAAGTGAGGCTCAGAGGGTAAGATGATGAACGCAAGGTCACAAGGTTAGTAAGAGGCAGCATCTGATTTTCTGCCTCACTGTGGTGTGTTTTCTTTCCTATCATGTTGTCCCCCTGGAAGAGATGTCAGGACAAGGTCTGCAGTAGACCCTTAGCAGCCCCATAGAAAGAAATATTAAATCCTTGAGCAATAAATTCCTAAAGAACTCTCTTGTTTTATTTCTGCCTTGCTCTAAAGGGTCCACTACCCCTTGCTGTGTATTGTGTTAATGAATTAAGAACGGAAAAGAAAATCTGCAACCAACTTATGGTCCCCAGTCCTGTGAGTAACCTTTTAAAAGTCTGGAGGACTGTATTGCCGTAAGTAGAATTTTTCAGAGGATTTTACTGAAGACCTGGGTCTATGTAAATGTGGTGTTTTGTGAGCCACAGGGCCTACTGGTAGGCCTCCCTAAACAACCTATGTTGAATTAGGAGTTTACATTGGTTAATGAGAGCCAATGATCATAGGTAGAAGAATAAGCGAGAATGAGGAAAGTCCCCTCTCTCATTTTACAGAGCAGTGATCTGGGACAGTGGCTAAAGTTCCCATGCTTATGACTCCCAAGTTGGCACTTTCATATTCTGGACCCTGGAGCTCACTGGGGTGAAGCAAACATGGCTCAAGAATGGGGACATTTTTCATTTCCTATAAATGTTGTCACAGGGAATTATGTTGCCTAGGAAAAATTTCTTTGAAAATAGTAAGGAATCTGAACACATTTAACGTAATAGGTCTACCTATGTACCATCAGTTAATCAGGCCATACATTTGAGGTCTAATTTTATTCATCCACAGTATAGCACCGTGATTAAAAGGCACAAGCTTCAGGGTCAATTATACTTAGTTTTAAATCCTGATTCTGGTCCTTACTAGTGCTTTCGCCATGGACACATTATTTAATCTCCATGTCTCTATTTTCTCTTCTGTGAAATGGTTGGTAAATGACTCATTTATCAAAGTTGTTGTTCAGGATTTGAAATAACAAATCTAAAGTACCTATTCTATACTCAGTCTTAAATAAATGTTGAGCATTATATTATTATTATTATTATTTCTACCATGTTTTATGATACTTTTAAGCATGGACATATCCATATATTTGGAACTCTAATAATATGAAAGTATATGTTTAACAAAGATAAAATAGAGTTAAAGAAATGCTTACGTACTTATTTGAGGCTAATGAAATCATATAATTTCTCTAGAGGAAATGAGTCATGGTATTCCTCCTTTGGTAATGTATTATTAATGATGATTTCCTTGAGATACATTAAGAGTGGATTCAAAAGAAAGAGAATGAGAATTTACCCAGTGCCGGCACTTCAATTAATCAACTTCTGTTTCTGTAAATAGCCCTAAGTGAAAGAATCAAACTATTATGTTTTGTAGATGAATGATCAGCAAATGCTCAGAAACTCATCTGTCATGGTCTAGTTTTGCCACCTGACAAGAATAATGAAGCCTGCATATTCTGAATTCATAAAAAGTCTGGGTTGCGGTTTACACAAAATCCACATTTAATTAGAGTGGAACCAGGAGAGAAATTGAATGCCTAGCCAGCTTGTCAGTGGGGTGGAAGGCTTTATCATCTATCCTTCTCAGATGCAAGAGGTGAAAACTGTGTACAGAGAGGTTTCCAAGGAAAGGCTAATGGTACAGCTCCTTCTGGAGTGGAGTAGACTGTGGTTCAGAGAAGTCTGTTCTTGCTATTCGCCATGCTAGAGGCACTTAAGAAAAGACAGGGTAAGAGTAATTAGTGTTTATTTTGCTTTCTTTTGTGGTGGCAAACAAGGAGGAAGCCTAATCTTTAAATATTTTATATATCAACATTTTATAACACACAGGTATATCAGATTTATTCCAAGTTTATAAGACTTTTTTTGGGAGGGGCAAATAGAAGCACTGAACTTTTCATTGCAGTTGTATTGAAAGTGATGGCAATGTGGTTTTTTATGGGCACACAGAGCTTTGTTTATTTAAATGAAGAATACCATGTGTTAGAATCCGAAAGGATTTCTTACCTACTTTAAAATAAAAGGTATAAAATTACATAGCTAAAAAGGAACACATTGGTGTTTTGATCACTGATATGGAATAGGCCACAAAAACAACAAATGTATTAATAAATGAAGCCCTAGACGGTATAGTGGTTCTGTAAAAACTAATGTCAGCCCTGTATTTCAGTGAATACCACGAACTAAAAAGCAGCCTATGATACAAAGTAGGCTGAACTAATTCCATATAGTAAATGCAGATGAAGTAAATAGATCATGCACCAAAAAAAAAAAAAAGAAAAGAAAAGAAAAAAAAAGTTACAAAGGAAATTGCAAAATCCAGCAAATTTGAATGAATTCCTGCAAAGGCTGCAAAGGTAGCCACAGTACTCACAAATTGCCAATTGTAGATGTGACATTGAGGTGGCCACAGTTTGCCACCAGAGAATATGACATCAATACTGTCCTCCGGTGTAGTAAATTCCACTTGTCATCTGATTTTCCCCTAGCACGTCCTTATTTCTTTTCTCCAAATACGCTTTTAAATTTAGATAAAATCTAAATGTGTTCTAGAATGAGAAGAGTATTTAAATAACTTAGGAAATAAATCTGGTATGAATTTTGATTCCTGGAAATTCCATGGAAATGAAATGAAAAGACACAAATATCCTTCTTCCGTTAGGTATGTGATCATTGTCTCTTTCAGCGTTCTGTTTTATTAGTAACATTATTTTTGCACAGTTCTGGAGCACATTGGATTGCTGTCCCTGAAGGTTACCACTGACCTCTTAGCAGTCCACTGTTGTCCTCCAGCACTCAGCCTTCCATCTACCATTTTGGTTTTCCCATGTACTCTTGGGGAGGAGAAATGCTTTCAATGCAGACAAATACAAAAACATGACTTGGTCTCTAACAGTTTCATACAGACTCGCACCTCAGACTTACAGGGATTCACCATTGACACTGAGTCATTTGGAGTAAGCGGAGTGGATTTTTCTGGGCTAATTTTCCGTAAGATTCTATAGCAGCCTTGCCAGCAGCAGGACATGAAGCTCTTACAGAAAGACCAAAAAAAAAAAAAAAAAAAGAAAGAGAAAAATGCTTCTAATTGTCTCTTTTTATCACACAGGCACAAATTTGAATTTATCACAAATTTCTTATTGTCTATCTCTTTATCACACAGGCACAAATATGAAGTATATAATGCCTCTTGCTCTATGTCCTGCAATATACTTAATTGTTTTGAGAAATGTGTTTTGTCTCTCCCTCTCCCCACCTCTCTCCTAACTTTTCTACAAAGGCCCCAAAGAACTCCTGTTAATTTGTGAATCTGTTTAGCATTTGGCTGTCACAGAGCACAGCCCCAGGTGGCATCTGTGTGAATGATGTCCCTAGAGTGGTGTGGCAGGGAGCTACCACTGGACATCAAAGGGCTTTTGGAAAACCCAAGTGGCAATACAGCAGTGTTGGTTAGCCTTATTTTGCCTAGTTTGAATTTCTGTAGACATATTGAAGAAGCTCCTTCTCTTTTTTCTGAAACCATCTCTGACCTTCAATTTAACAGACTCTACTTTTGTGAACTAAAAGGAAACATTTTTAAGTGGTAGTTTATTCACCCTGGCCCCTAGAAATTCAAAAAGCAAGACCTTTGCCAAGTCTCCAGGCTTTTTGTAGAAATATAATTGTTTAAATAAGTTGAATAAGAATCCATCTCATTCTTACCAGAATATAATTGGACAAGTCAATTGTGTAACTAGGCCTTACTTAGAGTGTCATATTTAAAAATTAAAAACAGACAACCTAGAGAATAGGAGAAAATATTCAAAAACTATGCATCTGACAAAGGTCTAATATCCAGAATATATGAGAAACTTAAATAAGCAAAAAACAAACGACCTCGTTAAAAAAACAACAACAACAACAACAACAAAAAGGGCAAAGAACATGAACAGACATTTCTCAAAAGTAGTCATACACATGGCCAACAAGTATATAAAAAAATGCTCAGCATCAGTAATCATTAGAGAATTGCCCATCAAAACCACAATGAGATTCCATCTCACACCAGTCCAAATGACTATTATTAAAAAGTCAAAAAATAATAGATGTTGGTAGGTTGAAGAGAAAGAAGAACACTTACACCCTGCTGGTGGGAATGCAAATTAGTTCAGCCACTGTGGAAAGTAATTTGGAGATTTCTCAAGGAACTTAAAACGGAACTACCATTTAACCCAACAATTCCATTACTGGATATATGTCTTCACTTCACTGTATACTCAAAGGAATAGAAATTGTTCTACCAAAAATACACATGCATCTTCATGTTCATTGCAGTTCTATTCACAATAGCAAAGACATGGAATCAACCTTGATGTCCATCAATGGTGAACTGGATAAAGAAACCGTGGTACATATACCACATGGAATACTACGCAGCCATTAAAAAGATAAAATTATGTCCTTTGCAACAACATGGATGTAGCTGCAGGCCATTATCTTAAGCGAATTAATGCGGGACAGAAAACCAAAGACTTCATGTTCTCACTTATAAGAGGTAGCTGAATGTTTAATACACGTGGACATAAAGATGGGAATGATGGAAACCAGAGCCTATTTGAGGGAAAAGGATTGGAGGAAGGTGAGAGTCAAAAAACTACCTACTGGGTACTACACTCCCTACCTGGATGATGAAATCATCTGCACACCAAACCCCTGCAACATGCAGTTTATTCATTCATGTGCCTCACTTACCTGCACATGTACTATCTGAACCTGAAATAAACATTGAACAAAAAGAGGGGAAAAAAATCACATATAATAAATTTCTATTAAAAATAAGGATTGACTTCACATGTGGAGCCAATGCCTATACAGTCCCTCTAAAAAGCACTGGCTCAGAATCTGCTTAGAGGGACCCAACCCCAAAGGTGGAGAGGAAGGTCATTCCCAGGCAAACCAGAAACCTTAGCAAACTTGAAAGGCCCCAAAGAGAAAAAATTATCCAACTTTACAGTAACTGTAGATCAAATATGATGGAGTATCTTAGCCTTGGTTTTCTAGCCTTTAGAAACGAGACTAAATAATATGCATCTTTGAAGGTCCAACGTGAGACTCCTTATGAAAATTTTCATCAAAGCTAATTCTCAGGCATTAGTAGAATGTCAATGCTCTGGACAACTCTGGATCTGCAAAGCCAGTTGAAGGAGGACTGTGTGGTTAATTAGCACTCTTGCTGTACCTTTGCAAATAATCAGGCCAAACATAAGGAAACCAGACTCTTTGTGTGAGCAAGAAAAATATTTGATATATGAAAAGTTGCTCAACAGCATTGATCATCAAAGAAATGCAAATCAAAACTATAATATCTTCTCACTCAGTTAAAATAGCTGTTATCCAAAAGTCAGGTAGTAACAAATGCTTACAAGGATGTGGAGAAAATAGAACCCTCATACACTGTTGGTAGGAATGAAAATTAGTACAACCACTATGAAAACAGTTTGGAGGTTCCTCAAAAATCTAAATATAGAGCTACCATAGGATCTAGCAATTCCACTGCTGGGTATATACACAAAAGAAAGGAAATCAGTATATCAAAGAGATATCTTCACTCACATGGTAGTTCCAGCTCTGTTCACAATAGCCAAGATTTAGAAGCAACTTAAGTGTCCATCAACAGATGAATGGATAGACAAAATTTAGTATGTACACACAATGGAGTACTAGTCAGCAACAAAAAAAGAACAAGTTTCAGTCATTTGCAACAACATGGATGAAACTGAAGGTCATTAAGTGAAATAAGTGAGGCACAGAAAGACAAACTTCATATAGTCTCACTTATTTGTGGGAGCTAAAAATCAAGACAATTGAACCCATGAAGATAGAGAGTAGAAGGATAGTCACTAGACACTAGGAAGGGTACTCGTAGTGGAGGGGGTGGGTGAGGGGGAGGTGGGATGGTTAATGGGTACAAAAAAATAGAATGAATGAATAAGATGTAGTATTTGGTAGCACAATAGGGTGACTATAGTCAATAATTCAACTGTACATTTTAAATTAACTATAGCAGCGTAACTGGATTGTTTATAACACAAAGGATAAATGCTTGAAGGAATGGATACCCTATGTTCCATGATGTGATCATTATGCATTGCATGCCTATATCAAAATGACTCATGTACCCCATATATATATACACCTACTATGTCCCCACAAAAATTAAAAATTAATAATTTTTTAAAGTCTACATTAAAAAGAAAACAAGAAAAATATTTGAAGATTATAATCACTGAGGATGAGAAAGAGACTTATGACAAAAATACCCTAAACTGTAAACAAAAGGGATTACTGAGCTTTATTTCTGTGCAATCCTGGGCTTAACTTCCTATTGACTGGGTTATTTTACATCTTTTTAGGGGCAGAGATTAATTTGTAGATTTTTGCAGGTAAAGATACAAATAATTTCTGGTCAGTGAAACAAAAACTCCAATGGTTCTGTTTATTGCCGTGTGAGATATTAATTAGTTTTCTCACTAACCCAGTAATCTTATCTTTTTTTAAAAAGATATATATGCTTAGCTTCACAAATGTTACTTGGTTCTCTCATTAATAAAATGAAGAATAAAATTGTTGGCACATGTTCAATTTGTATTTGTATGAGACACATGCTTTTGTCTTTTTGAAAATTATATTTCAAACCTAAATACATTTAAAAAGTTGAATTTCATTAAATATGAGTCTGTAAATTATAGAAAGAATCTGGGCTATATATATGAAGACATAGACTTGAATCCTGGTAATCTGCACAACTTTTATTTTTTTAATCCTTTTTATTTTGGAAGAGCTTTAGATTTACAGAAAAGTGGCAAAGATAGTCCAGAGATTTCCCATATATTCCATACTCAATTTCCTCCTGTAGTTAGTTCCTTGTATAACCACAGAGCATTTGTTACAACTACAGAACCAACACTGGTACATTACCATAAACAGAACACCACACTTTATTTAAATGTCACTAGTTTTTTGGTTTTGGTTTTGTTGTGTGTGTGTGTGTGTGTGTGTGTGTGTGTGTGTGTGTGTGTGTGTGTGTGTGTTGGCCTTTTTCTGTACTGGGGTCCCATTCAGTACACTACATTCGATTTATTCTTATGTCTCCTTAGGCTCAACTGGTCTATGACACTTTCTCATGATTTCCTTGGTTTTGTTGTTGTTTGTTTGATTGTTGATTGCTTGGTTGGGTGGCTGGTTGGCTGGTTGGTTGGTTGTTTTTTTTTCAAGACTTTTCTTAAAAAGCAGTTTTATGTTGACAGCAAAATTTAGAGGAAGATGCAAAGAGTTCCCATGTGCCCCCTGGCCCCACACTCACAACCTCCCACAGTATCAACATGCCCCACAAGAGTCCTACATTTGTTGTAATTGATGAACCTACACTGACACATCATCATCACCCAAAGCCCGTAGTTTACACTAGGGTCTACTCTTAATGTTGTAACTTCTGTGGGTTTAGACAAATGTATAACGACATGTATCCACATTATTGTATCACAGAGAGCCTTTTCCTACCCTAAAAATCTTTTGTGTATTCATCCCTTCCTAACTTCCCTTGTTTTTGACAACTTGAGCAGTTTTGAGGAGTACCAGTGAAGTATTTTGCAGAGTATCTCTTCATTTGATTTTGTTTGATGTTTTTCTTATGGTTATACTAGAGTTATAGGTCTTTAGGTATAAGACCACAGAAGTTAAATTTTATTCATATCACATCATATCAACAGTGCATGCTATCAACGTGACTTATCTTTGGGAACTAGTCATTAAACACAGTCCGCTTCAGGTGGTAGAGGAAAGATTGAGCTGCACTCCCTACAGGGAACAGCAGCTCATAAATTATTTGGAATTCTTCTGTACAGAAGATTTGTTTCCTTTCCCCCATTTATTTACTTATTTGATCATTTATTTATATCAGCATGGACTCATGGATATTTATTTTGCACTTTGGATTAAATTCAATATGGTATCACTTATTTTATTACTCAAATCGTCCCAGCTTTGGCCACTGGGAGTTCTTTCAGGTTGGTCCCTGCCTCCCTTTGACATGCTCCCACCTTTTGTTTTGAGTGCTGCAAGGTTTTAACCCCTCTGGATCTCAGGTTTCTCATCAGCAGAAGAGAAACGGTAAAGCTGATCTTATAATACTGTCATGAAGAATAACAAAAACAATAACAGCAATAATAATAACTCCATCCCATGTGTACTTATGATGTGCCAGGCACTATGCTAAGCACTTAACAACATTAACTCATATGAAAGATCCAGTGTCTATAAAGTGCCTAACACAGTGTCTGACAGTTTACACATGTTCAAAAAATGTAATTTTTCATCAGGGGTGACCCAGAATTTCATCCAGGTAATTTCTGACCTAGTACATAGAGGTCTGCTCACTGGTGGTTCATTCCAGATGGCAAACTGTAAATGACAGAGAATATAGAAATCCAGGTCCCTCACTCTTTCTGATTATTAAGCCTGTACTCAGAGGCTCTGCCCTCTCATTGACAGTTTCATTAGGTTAGATGTCATTATTGGTGTAGTCAGCATCCTCCAAGCACCAGAGCAACTAACCTTGGCAACCTTGAAGCTTCGGTCCTTAATAAGAATTTTATGTTTGACCGTGAGCTCATCCTGGAGCCCATGAGCATGTGGCAATAGAATGTCTGAGAAGTAGGCTAGACTCAGATAGATGACTTCTTCATCTTCTGCAAGACTTTTATTTCTAAAGGACATTTTCCTTGAGGCTTTTTGAAGAAAATGTTTTATATTAGATGCTCAACATCCAGAAATACTATGAGACAGAAACCTTCCTCTCACCATGAAACTTTTGTTGAATAGTGAAGGTGTTTCCATTGATCTAGAGCAAACCTCCTCATTAATATCATCCATCACCTTTATAAGGGATAAAATTAGAAGACTAAGGCTTCATAGGTACAACCACAGCCTCATTAGTTAAGTACCAAATATTAACGAGTGTGTATATACCACCTAGTGTCTAAGGTGAATAAAATGAAAAATGAACAGGACTGCTAAGCCCTACAAAATTCACCTAAAGTGGGATGTGCCTTTAGCAGAAAACTTAAAAGCAATGTACAGGAAGAGATAAAATTAAATTATTTGCTGTATTTCAACACAGAAGTAACTGCAAGAAGGCTGCCAAATAAGAAATGCCAGAGGCTTTCTTTGCTCAGGTGAAGTCTGCAAATTTACACAGGGGCTTTCAAAAGAAAACTCAAAGGTAACATGTAGACCAAAAATGATTTATTCTTTTCTATAAGCCCCTTGGAGATGAGAAAATAGGATTCAGTCCTGCTTTGTTACACAGTCTAAGAAAACTCCCACTATAGGTCTGCAAAATGAGAAAAATAATCATGTAAGAATGGAGAAACTGAGAAGGCAGTGAAGACATAGAGAGACAGGAAAATACAAAGAGATATTTTAGGGTTGTTTCCTTCCCCACACTTCCACTCCTATTTCTACTATTGTATACTACCTGCTCTGCCATTGCAACACATGCATCTATATAAGTAGGTGTAGTATAAGGTAAATACTAACAAGAATTAGCGTCTCTTTCTGCCACCATATTCCAAAGGAAAGTGAGTTTTAAAAATCCATCAGAGGGGGGTTGTGCTGAGTGATCTTGGACCAGCTAGGAGGGGATGGATAAAGGAGGTGCTCTGATAGAAGGTAAGGAAAAAAGGGAAGAAGTTTCCAGACCAGAGGGAAGGTTGGAGTATTTAACAGTAGAGATGGGAATGAGGATTTCTGTGACATTACCTTTTCTTATGTCAGACGTATTGAAACGCTTGCAGAGGCTGGTCCAGATGGGTAAAATCAGATGTCTCCTCATGCAAGTGTGTAGACAAGAGTTGGCCACTAAAGCAGGGTGTCTCTGAATAGGCTTAACTCTCAACAATAATAGCCAGAAATATAAGGAGCAACAGCAAAGATGAACAACCTAAACAAAGGATCTGAGCTTCCCCCATTCTCAGCATCATCTTGTATTCCTGAGATTATTTTAGATCACACAGAGAATGAAAGGAAATCTCAATAATGAATGAGATTGAATTTCTCACCAGCCAGGTAATAAAGGACCAAAATCAGAATAAAATTGATTTAGAGAAATAAGAGAATGTGACATTTCTTGGACTCTAGAGATATAGACTAAAAATCATATAGGTGACTTACTCATCACTAACACTGGAGGCTGCTTCCAGGGAAACAGAAGAAGGGGAAGAGGAGTCAAGCCTCATTCATAGCTCCACCATCCTGTATTGCTCCCCTGTGGCCCACCTCTTAGGATGTGCATGGCAGAGCTGAAAAACTTAACTGTACTCTTGTTGGGAATGTGCTTTCAGGACCGACTTTTGATGGCCAATCCCAATGCTAAAATACATACTAATCATGTTTATTCACATATTCACTCATTATGTACCTCCTGTGTGCTGAATGCTCTGCTAGATACTGATGTTACACAAGCAAGTGCTCCCTAAGTGTCCAGGGAAGGCAGATATGCAAACAAATCGAACTGCAGTAGCAGCACCGTATGCTGGTGGGAGCTTGGGTTTCCAGAGCCTAGTGACTCAGCTTCAAACCTCTGCTCTTCCACTTATCAGTTCTGCATCTTTGATCAAGTCTTTTAAACTTTTTGGACCTCAGCATCTGCATTGTGAAATAAGGATAACAATACTTACTTTATAGAATTGTCATGAGGACTTAATAAAATAACAAAAATAACTAACATTTATTGAGTGTTTACTAGGCACTTCTCTATGCATGATACATACCTGTAATGCATATAAGTCTCATTATATCCTAAGATATATTTATTACTACTAGCCTCCTTTTTTTACAGATGAGGAAACTAAGGGACAAAGAGGTTGGTAGGTAATTTGTAGAAGGTCAATTTGGTAAATTATAGAGCCGTATATATTAACGATTTAATGTAGTACAAAAAAAATATAATTGAATGAATAGTAAGTTCTTTCATAGAGATGCAACAATATTTTGTAGTTAAACCAAAGTAAAGGGTTACTAATATACTAGCTGATTTAGGAGAGACGTGACATTCCAGCCAGGTATTGAAATAGGAATGAGTAGGGGTTTGCCAAATGGAAATGAAGAGAAAGAACATTTTAAATAGAGACAGGAGCATTTACAGAGGTTGAGAGTGGCAAAATAGCCTAAAATGGAGATGCAGATGGGAAGAAAGAAGACCAACAAGGCTGAGTTACAGAGACTGGTGTAGGGAGGAAGAACTATAGAGAATGAGGGTTTGAGCCCCAGTCAGTCTTATTTTACATACACAAACTAGATGAGATTCTCACACAGTGAGAGTCCTGGCATCATCCTGTAGGCAATGAATGGCCCCTGGAGTCTTTGAGCAAAGGAGGGACATAAATACATTGGCATTAGATGGATAATTAATAAGAAGGCGAACGACAGGTAGAGATAAGACACCAGCAGTGACAGGAAGACCAGTTAGGAGATTGTTGCAACAACCAAAGTGGAATGTTATAATGTTTTCAATAGACGAAACAAGACTGTGTATTTGAAAGAAGCAATGGAGTCAGGAGACCTTGTCAAGGTAGAATTGGAAGTAGTTACTAACAAATTGGACACATCTATTCATTTACTCAACAGTCATATAGATGAGAACCTTTTAAGTGCTAGCTACTCTAGGTTGACCAAGGAACAGAATAGAAACCAATGTTGAATGTACTGGGTGATGGAGAAAATAACCCAGGCATCCGGCAAGTGAGATTGTACAAAAGCCTTTAACTGATAATGTAAAAGTGAAGGGAAGCAAAGCTTGGAATGGAAGATCTTGTTTTGAAACCCATTTGACATATCAGGTTGAGTCAAGACTGGGAATGTTAGTCTAAACCTTGGAAAATAGCTTAAATCCAACAATGTGAATTCAAGAGTCAAAAAATTTTCACCAAGTATATCATGTGACTTCAACATACTTTCAATAATTTGGATTCGGCTGTAACTTGTTATCTCCATTTTTCAGGGCATGCAGACCTCTCATGGCAATGTGCCATCTTGGCAATTGACATGCTTCTTGCGAAGGCAGGATCCACATTGTTCAGCATGGGGCAATGTTCCTATAGGGATCCTCCCATCAGGGAGAGCTAGAATGTCATGATTTATCCTCCTTTTACCCTCCACGTTCATAAGCCCAGAAGTAAATAAATTTCAAATGGAGGTACATGTAAAATCACTTTTTCTTCCAAATTTAACCATTTATTGCTTCTACTACAGGTTTTGACATTTTAGACTTGTTTACTGGGCTACTCTGGTCCTTCTCTATATGTCTAGAGCTATTACTATTACAAGGGCATTCTGCGATAAAATACAATCTACATGTTGCTCGCCAGATTCCTGCAATGGAATCTGAGCCTGCTAAAGAGCAACTGACAGGCTCCCAACAAAATCAAATGCCACTTATACTGTGAGCTGAGAAGTACGTTTGAGGCTGACTCCTCCTCAACAAGCCAACCTAGTGGTTTACTTCACTTGTAAAACGTCATTCCCTGTCAGATAAACCCAGAACCAACTCAGCTGGTAGATGATGCATCGGGGTAAATGTTTGCCCACCCAAACCCTTTGCTGAGGGCTACAAATACACTTGTCAGTATCTTACTGCACATTTAGTGTCTCAGGATAGACTGCTTCAATCACACAACAAACTTGTATAAAACTACTTCAACTTTCATAGCACACTTCTATGTGTTGGGAAGAATCCTATTATTAACCTCTAGTATTTACTGAGCATATGCTTCTGGGTGCCAACAACTGTGCCATGAGACTTACTTGCATTATTTGTGTTAATATGCACGATATATTTTGGTATCTTTTGCTTTCTAGTGTTTAATAGTCTTATTTATACTTTCCTTTTTATCTGGTATATAATTTTTTTTTTTTTTTTTTTTTTTTTGAGACGGAGTCTCGCTTTGTCGCCCAGGCTGGAGTGCAGTGGCAGGATCTCGGCTCACTGCAAGCTCCACCTCCCGGGTTCACGCCATTCTCCTGTCTCAGCCTCCTAGTAGCTGGGACTACAGGCACCCGCCACCACGCCCGGCTAATTTTTTGTATTTTTAGTAGAGACGGGGTTTCTCCGTGTTAGCCAGGATGGTCTCGATCTCCTGACCTCGTGATCCGCCTGCCTCGGCCTCCCAAAGTGCTGGGATTACAGGTGTGAGCCACCGCGCCCGGCCTACTACTTTATAAATAATTTGGATTAGGATCAGTAAAATAATGAAGTGAGTGGAGGATATCTGTTTTGTGATAGAATATTTGTTGGTCGATAGCATTTAGCAATCTTCAACTCAGAAAGAAGCTTACAATCAGCTTGTAAATATGAAATATGCACAAATAGAACTGTAAAAACCCTTATAAAGCAATATAGAAATCAGCTTAGATCACAAAGGACGAACAAGTTATCAAAGTGCCCAGGAGACCAGCAAGGGAGGAGAGCTTGGAGCCTGTAAAGGAGAGTCTGAAAAAGCCACATTCAGGAGAGATTTAGAAGCAGCCAGATTTGTACAAAGTCTCGTCGAAGTGGGAAAAATTACCAATGACCACAGTTGTCTTGTTTCTTGGCAAATGCTTATATCCTTGTGCCAGCAGGCACCCTGGAGATCAATAACTCCTTAACTGTTGTTCTCACATAATTGAAAAACTATAGGGGAACTTCTGGCCCACCTTTAAGGACGAGTCATGACTTGACAGCTCTATAGAGAGAAGACTTGAATTTCCTCCAAAAATGCTAGTGCTGACATCCAGCTGCCCAGAGTAAGCCTTTCAGTAAAAACTCAATAACCTCTTTGCTACACTTTATGAAAGAGGAAAAGTGAACACTTTTTTCTGACAGTTACTTAACCTCTTCAAGCCAGAGTTGCCTCATCAGTAAAACAGGAATGTCCTCTGTCTCTCAGAGGTGTTGTGAGGAGAAACTAAAATAATCAAAGCTTCACAGATTCCAAGTGCGAAGAATCCCTGATTCTATATTATCAGTTTCTAGGGAGTTAAGATGATTTTTGAGATTAAAGTGTGGAACTTGGTGCAAATCTATGAGTTATAAGAATCCATATTAGGGTTTCTCTATCTCACCACTATTGACATTTTAGGCTGAGTAATTCTTTGTTGGAGGAAGGGGATTTCCTGAGCATTGTAAGATTTTTAGCATCAACCCTGTCCTATACTCTCTGGCCTGGTGCATCTCCTTGGTCATGACAATCAAATATCTCCAGACATATCCAGATGTCCCCTGGGGACAAAATTGTACCCCGTTGAGAGCCACTAATCTATATTACTATAGAGTGAGATATATATTGCTCAGTCCCTCTTCTAGTTTTCAGTGTAAATGGTAATGTAAGACATTTTGTAAATTCTCAATAAATAGAAAGTAAATGGGCAAAGGAATAAATGAATGAATAAGTAAATAATTTAGAAGGCTGAGAGACATTTATACCTAAATCAACTGAAAGTGAAGTTAGGACATCATCAGACAATCCTTGCTATATGATTAAAAAAACTAGTGTCATTACTGCTTCTTTCAAAGAAAGAAGTAAAATGCAGTGGGAGAAAGAGACATGCTCAGGGAACCAAAAGCCAAATCTAACTGTGATGACACAGGGGGACAATAGTCTAATCAGACTGTGTTTTCATCAGAGTAGATACTGTATGGCATTTATCTTTGGCACCTAAATACAAACTGATACCTAAGAAATATTTTATTTCTAATAAACATCAAGAAAGTTGTCCAGGAGATCTATTTAAATAGTAGAGAAGTGAGTAGGCAAAAGTGGGTAAGAGAGAGGGAGCCTACATGTTTAACTTTGGCTGCATAATCCTCTGCAGCTGGTCTGCAGCCCAGACATCATTTTAATCTACAAAATCACAAGCTAGTGGATACCATTAAAAGTGGATACACTCTGTCCTTACATTTTATGTGATGCCCAGGAATATTTAATTTTGCACGTAGAAAGTAATCAATACAATTGTGTTGAACTGAAAATAAACGGATATACCTCAACCACAGGACTCTAGGATAAGGGATTGTTCTGGAAGCCCAAAAGAGGCAATTAGCTGAGCATGTAGTAAACTGACAGTATTTCCTACCCATAAAAGGTAATAAAGGCTAAAACTGTATTAATCAGTTTAAGAATAGCACAGCCATTGCAGCATCAGATGTGAAAAAATTCTGAGCAAGATTTGAACCTCACTCTGAACGCCTACTTAGTAAGCATGTGACTGACTGTGGGCATGTTATCTATCCCCTCTAGGGTGTTCTCTCCTTGCATGTCAATGGGAGTAATTATACCTTCCTTAATGATTGCTCTGAGAATTACGGTGATCATTGATTGTTTTGTGTGCTCAGTTCCTTGTTTCTTTTGAAGAATGACTCCTCCCTTCCATGTACAAGTTTCCTTGCTTGTACAAGTGGAAGCTCTCACTCTTGTGTCTCTTTACCAGGCTCACTGGCCATTATCTTTAGACCAGGGATGAAAACATAACCCAAGCCTGGTCCTAGGACTTTCAAACCAGAAGTAAAACTGCACAGTTTGTAGCTGTCAAGACATTTCTCAGCACTATCATCAAGGGCTCCAAAAATGGACATTATTATTAGAACTGCTCATGGAATACGGAACAATAGCATTCACACCTTTATGCACTTAGCAAATATTCCTTGAGCACCAACTCATTGTCTGGCATTGTGGCACTGTCATGTATTTTATACACATTTTCTTTCTTTATTTTTTTTTTTTAGATGGAGTTTTGCTCTTGTTGCCCAAGCTAGAGTGCATTTACAATATCGGCTTACTGCAACCTCTGCATCCTGGGTTCAAGCATTTCTTCCACCTCAGCCTCCCAAGTAGCTGGGATTACAGGCATATGCCACCACACCCAGCTAATTTTTTTGTATTTAGTAGAGACGGGGATTCGCCATGTTGGTCAGGCTGGTCCAGAACTCCTGACCTCAGGTGATTCACCTCCCTCAGCCTCCTAAAGTGTTGGGATTACACACGTGAGCCACCACACCTGGCCTTTATACACATTTTCATTAACTCCTAAGAAAAACACAGAGTAAAATATTATTAACATCTCTACTGTACAAATGAAGAAATTGAAAACAGGAAAGTTGATTAATCTTTCCGTGATTATCAAGCTGCTAAGTGATAGAGTAGCTAATCTCTAGCTGTAGCCAAAACCTCACACTCTCAACATGCTCTATCTTTCCTTTTCTGAAGTGAGGGAAAATCTATAGCCTCCCTTAAATTCAGGGGCTCTCTGCTTTTTACTTGTGTCTTCCACTGAATGAGGGGGTGGCCAAGTGATGAGGCAGTCTACTGAGGTAGTAGTTAGGATAGTTGGGAGACTGAGGACATTCAGGGGGGTTAAACAGACAAGTGAATACTGAGAACAATGGAATTAGGTTTTTACTGTCAGAAAAAGGGGTAGAAATATGGAAAGGAAGAAAAACAATGAACTATTTAGGATCTTTGGGATTAGTTTCAAATTGAAGGTGTTGAAGTGAACTGTTCATGGCTCCAGGGAGATTGATAGGTATAATAGATAAATATCAAAATTTTGGTGTGTGTGTGTGTGTGTGTGTGTGTGTGTGTGTGTGTGTGTGTGTATTTTCCACTGTACCTGCTGCTAGATCTTGAAACAATGACCTCTTCGTGGCAATGAACACACCGTGTTCCCAAATTATGGTCCCTAAATACCACTCTCCACTAAAACAACTAAGGGTTTCCCAGAGAAATAACTGATTCCAGGGCTGGACCTGGAAAAGTACAAGAAGAGCATGGAGTATCTATCTGTACCAGAAAGTAAGGAGGGGCTCAAATAATGATGTCAAAGGAACACAAAAGTTATCTTGAAAAGTCTCCCATTGCTAATCTGAGACATTTTAGATTAAAAATTAAACATTGAAGAAACTGTATACTACTCATTGAATTAAATAGGACACCATGAGTTCCCTTAGATATAAATACATGAGTAAATGCATAAGTAGAAGGCAAAGTCCTTTCTTACAGCCTACTAATAAATATAAATAAATTACACAAAACACCTTCTGACTGCCATTATAACAATCATTGATTCAGACAAGAATTATTCAATACATGTTAAAACCAGCAAATAAACTAATAAGAAAAAGAATATGTATTAGCCATAGTTCTCAAGAGAAACAGAACCAAGAGGATGCAGATATACATATACATATAGATCTATATAACAAGATATGGAACCCAAGAAATCCCACAATATGTATCTACAAGCAATCCCAGAGTGCTAAAGGCCTAAGAACCAGGAGCAAGGGCAGTAGGGGATGGATGTCTCAGCTCAAGAGGAGAGAGAATCACGCTTCCTTTGACTTTTTGTCCTGTTTTAACCTTCCGTGGATTAGAAGACACCTGCCCACATTGGGGAAGGTGGATCTTCTTTACTAAGTCTACTGATTCAAATGCTAATCTCTTTTTAACAGACCCTCCCAGAAACAATGTTACCAGCTGTGGGAGCATCCCGTAGCCCAGCCAAGTTGACACATAAAATTAACTATCACAGGATAGCTACACCATCTTAAAGAACAGCCCCCAAAAATCCTTATTAGACGTAAAGAGGAAAATAAGAACATTACAGAGGGGAGACCTCACAGAAGCCACCTTCACCACATTAATCATAGTTTATATCACCAGTAAAGGAACAAAACAATATTGTGTGTTACTTGATTATGTACTCAGAAAAACACAGTGTTACTTCTATGAGATTTTTGCCAAAAATGTAAACATAAATTTAATCATGAGGAAATATCACATAATCCCAAGTTGAGGGTCATTCTACAAACTATCAAGTGTATACTCTGAAAAAAAAAGAGGTCAGGAAGACTATAAGACTAAGAAACTCCAGCCTAAAGAAGATCAAAGTCTCCAAACTAAATTTTGTGATAAAGGATAGTGTCAGGACAATCAGTAAAATTTGAATAAGGTTTTTAGATAAGAAGATTGTAATGTATAGGTATTAATTTTTGGAATTTGTTGTCTGTATTATGGCTGGGAAGTGGTGTCTTAATTTTTAGGAAATATGCATGGAAGTGTTTAGGATTAATGAGGAATCATGCATGTAACTTATTCTCCTGTGGTTCAGAAAAAAAGAAGTTGTGTGTTTAGAGAAAATGAGAGAGAGATTGACAAAGCAAGCGTTATGAAAGGTTAATGATAATTGGGCAATCTGAATACAGTTTATACAGGATTAATATTGCAAACTTTTTACAAAGTTTTAACTATTTCAAATCACTCATTCATTCATTCATTAGAGACGGGGTCTCACTCTGTTGCTCAGGCTGAAGTGCAGTGGTGCAATCATGGCTCACTGCAGCCTCAACTTTCCAGGCTCAGGTGATCCTCCCACCTCAGCCTCCCAGGTAGCTGGGACCACAGGCATGCGTCACCACACCAGCCTAATTTTTGCATTTTTGTAGAGACAGGGTTTCAACATGTTGCCCAGGCTCATCTGGAACTCTTGGGCCCCAGTGATCTGCCCACCGCAGCCTCCCAAAGCACAGGAATTACAGGCATGAATCACCATGCCGGGCCTATTTCAAAGTTTTGAAACTTTGAAGTTAGTACTAAATCTAAGATGGCGGCTTTTCTGAGATATTTTTTTCTGAGATAAGGCTACTCAATGAAAGACTTCATGATTCTTACTACAGGCATCACATTTCCATCTGAATTATATAAAAGGTTTAGACTATCTCAAGCAAATGCATTATTATAATAACACAAAATAAAAAGAAAGGCAAACAGCATATTTCCTTTTAAGGTTTCTTTATTTAAAGGCATGTGTGTGTTAGAAAAAATATTCTAAAAGACAATGCAAGAGATATTAGTGTATTAAAATGGTCATTTCTTTCTAGCCATCTATAATATTTTCAAGTGTGACAATTGAGAAAAAAATCATGTGAATTATATTACCTGATCTAGGATATCTTTCAAAAAACTAAGCATTTTTTACCAGAGGTGGTGGGAAAATAGGAAACGCTCTAGGGACATGGTTTCAGCCTCTCCTTTCCAGAGTTTGCCAATGGACAAAATCCATTTGGGAACCCTAGGAAGGAAGATATCTCCTCCAAATAAAGCAAAGGTTTCTTAGCCTCAGCACCGCTGACATTTTGGACTGGATAATTCTTTGTTGTGGGGTCCTGTCTCATGCATCGTAGAATGTGTGGCAGCATCCCTGGCCTTTACCCATTACATGCCAGTAGCACCCCTTCAGCAATGACCATCAAAAATATCTCTACACATTGCAAATGTTTAGGATTTGGAGGGGTCAAAACCATCCCAGGGTAAGAACCATGGGAATAAACCAACACATTTTTGTCCAATGTGTGGGAAGTAACCCTCTCCCCACCTCACCCTCCCTAGGTGGTTTGTGCATTCTCACATTCTGAAATGCTCTCTTGTGTGTTTCTAGAATATTTTGGATGTAATGTAGAAAAATCATTTAACACAGCGAAAGAAAAAGTAGGAGATTCTGGCAGAGTTTCAGCTGAAGTTACTGCTAATAGTGTCTTTTTATGAGAGGTCAAACTGTGAGATAACAAAAATGCCATAAATAATAATAATACCTACCTGTGTTTGCAAAGCATTAGACATCTTTAAAAGTCATTTCTTCTACACTGCTGCCTTGAATCACCTTAGTATTATTGACTCTTGAACAACACAGGTCTTGAACTGCGTGGGTTCACTTATACTTGGATTTTCTTTCACCTCTTCCACCCCAAGACTGAAAGACCAACCCCTCCTCTTACTCCTCCTCCCCTGCCTACTCAACACGAAGATGACAAGAATGAAGACCTTTATCATGGTCCACTCTCACTTAATGAATAGTAAATATATTTTATTTTCCCTATGATGTTCTTAACAATATTTTTTCTCTAGCTTACTTCATCATAAAAATAAAGTAATGTATGTATGTAGTACACATAATATACAAAATTTATGTTAATTGATGTTATCAATAAGGTTTCCTGTCAACAGTAGGCTATTAGTAGTTAAGTTTTGGGGGACTTAAAAGTTATAAGCAGATTTTTGACTGAGCTGGGCTTGGCGTCTCTAACCCCACCATTGTTCAAGGGTCAAGTGTAATCTTATGAAAGAGGCTATTATGTTCCCATTTTACTGTGGAGGAGAGTAAGTCTACCCCCAATTTTAAATCATGTGGCAAACAAGAAACAAAACAAGCACTTGATTCAGATCTTTGACTACAAGTTCAGTGCACTTTCCACAATGCTGAGCTGTCATGAGAGCCCAATGTGAGTTATTTTTGTAGAAGGCAAAGAAAATCCTAAGTCAGCTCACTGAATTGGTCTTGACAGAAAGCCAGGAAGCTCATGCTCTAGGACACTAGCAATGAAGTCTGATCACTTCCTTCATTGGAAAAAGGTGACCAGATCAAAAATAGGTGACTTAAGGGAACGCCTACTTTCCCCACCGCTCCGAGAGATCATAGCCTCATACTTTAATTGAAATTTTTCCTTCCATCCCCACCCCTCCATAACCAGACTGCAGTATCCCTTTTAGTCCTCATATCCAACTCTCTTCTTGACTTCTCATTTTATCAAAATAACTTACTGTTGGGAACAAAAAGTTGACTTTTAAAAGACAATGAATGCCAATAGCAAGGATTAAATTATGTGTCGTCCCCTCCTTTATGATTTTTTTTCCTTGCCTTTGGTTTACCTTGTTAGATTTGTCAAGACTGCCCTATAAAAATAACTTGTCAGCACTTGAGTTTGTGTGATGCTAAACTTACACTGTTAGCTCTCCGGTTACCATTAATAATGGGAAAGGATCTATGCATATACGTGTGCATGTTTTGAGTTTGCTGAAGTGTGACAGAGGTTCTGTAATGCTTGGACAGGAGCCTTGTTCCTGTCTGCATGGTTTATTCCTGCTTTCCAGTGGTATTTAGGTCTGTTTGGCTAACGGTTTTATCCTCATGCAGTGGTATTTGAGCCTGCCTGGCTGAGCTATCACTGCCTGTCAAACCTCCTACCTCACTCCCTTTACCCCCAGATAAATCAAGTGATGTGATAAGCAAACGGAGTGTTAACTTAGTCTCCAGCCCACAAATGTCCTTATGAAAAATGGCAGGCAGGTTTCTCCAATGTAGACAATAGGGTGAGTGCAGTAAGAATGGATTTACCACCAACACATAGAATTTGGGAACGTCAAATGACCATCAAATTCTCATCCTGGAGGAATTTTAGATTTTTTTTTCTTTTTCATTCTTGGAAGAGTATTTAGTGGGCTAAAAGAAACCCATTTATAAAATGGGACACAATTCAATAGTGACTCAAAGCAAGCTTGGTCAATATAATATGTAGAAGAACTGGCTAGAACAAATTATAACCTAAAAGGAGATAAGATTTATTGTGAAAGACAGATCACTAAGTCAGCAACAGAGCACTGTGAAGAAGAAAAACATCTACTGTGATCTTCTTCTAAATAATTAGGAATATAGTCATCCACTACTGTGTTACAAGTGCAGTAACAAGCTGTCCTTACTACCTATCACTTTCTTCTCCCTCCTCTTCTGATAAGAAACACTTTCCAAATGGAGGACCCTGTGATACAACCCTGGCCATATCCTTAGCTAGAGTGATTGGTTCAAGTATGAACACATGACTCAAGCTCAGCCAATCAGAGTTCTTCCTGCAAGATTTTTAAATTAAATCTAATGAGAAAGACTCAACAATTTGCCACAGTCTTCCTTTGATTCTATGAATTTCTTTAATATCTTTCTTTCTTTCTTTCTTCCTGTTTTTTTTTTGTTTTTTTTTTTTTTTTTTGAGATGGAGTCTCCCTCTGTCTGTCTCCCAGACTGGAGTGCAGTGGCCAGACCTCAGCTCACTGCAAGCTCCGCCTCCGTGGTTCATGCCATTCTCCTGCCTCAGCTTCCCGAGTAGCTGGGACTACAGGCACCTGCCACCATGCCCAGCTAATTGTTTTGTTTTGTACTTTTTTTTTTTTTTTTTTTTTTTTTTAGTAAAGACGGTGTTTCACCGTGTTAGCCAGGATGGTCTCGATCTCCTGACCTCGTGATCTGCCCACCTTGGCCTGCCAAAGTGCTGGGATTACAGGCGTGAGCCACCGCACCCGGCCAAATTTCTTTAATATCTTTCTAACAAATCTTCTAATGATCTGTTTTGTCTAAGTCAGTCTAAAGTTGACTTTGTTACATGCTTCCAAAAGAGAGCTGACCCTGAAAATAACACCCTTGCTACATTCAACTCTAGCGAGCCCTTTGTTGAAGTATCTGAATGTCAGTGTTGCATCTATTATGAAATAGGGAACAATGGAAAGGGCTCAGAAAGGGATCGTGAACAGGAACATGCAGATGGACAGTCAGGCTGTAAGGCCATGACATCTTTTGATTTGTAAAATAGAGAACTGAAAGATACAAGGTAATTTTCATATGACTTCAAAGATGCTGAAATTTTGCTTTCTTCATTATAAATGTTTAGAGGGAGCAAGATTTTAAGAGCTAAATATTCTTCTATTTTTACAGATAAACCTGCAGGGAGCAGGGTTGTCTAAAGCATGTCTTCAGATCAGTTCAATCATCATCTGAATTCAGTGACTATCTAGCTCCGTGCCAGATCCTGTGCTAGGTACTGGTACACACAGAGACGAACATGGTTCCTGCCCTTGGGCTTCCAAGCCTAGGGCACTGAAGCTTGGAGCCATAAAAGTAATCAGAAAATTATATTCATGATGAAGAAAGACAAGAAAGATAATTTGAAAGAAAGACTGAAGAGATGAATAACTTTTACATAACGAAAAAACAAGAATCTACTGGAAGCCTACTATCTGCCAGGCTCAGAGTTGTCAAAAAAAAATGTAAACATTGACCAAAAAGGATCATTTCTAAGAAATTTAGATTAACCTGAAGTAGACACAGGAGCTGCAAAGCAAGAAATCAGAGGGCCCACAAACAGGTCAATAGGGGTGCATATGCATCTGGCAACAGCCTGTTGCTGCCTCAGGAAAAAAAAAGTGTGTGTGTATATATATATATGTATATATATTTTTAAATACATATATATTTTTTAAAATTATAAACATATATAAATATATAATATATATTATATTTATACATATTTATATATAAATATATAATATATATTTATATTATATTATATATTTATATAAATATAAATTTATATATACATATAATATATGATATATATTCTATATCATATATTATATATAAATATAAATAATATATAAATTTTTATATAAATATATGTTTGTTTATATATATATATATATATATATATATATATGCACTAAAGCCATGTAATTCCTGGGCTCATTGCTTGCTTCCTCCAAACCAACATAAGTGTGACACTGTACATGCCCTGGAGAAGTAGTAAGTTCTCCTTGAAAGAGATCACAATATATATAGGAATCAAAGTTAAAAGTACCACAAGTCAATGAGGAAGAAACAGACTGATCAACAAATGAACCAGGGAAAACTGACTCCTTCAATTAAATGCTGAGATTGTAACACCCACTGGGAGACCTGTGTACACTGTGAAGTTAAAGCTGAGTACCCTCATGTAACAGAGGTGCCCAAGACCACCATCATGTGGATGGCTGGCTATAAAAACAGAACTCTGAATAGCTGTTATACTTACAGTTACAGTTTACTACAGTGGAAGAATATAGACTAAAATCACAAAGGGAAAAGGTAAATAGAAATGGAGGAGAGGTCATCAGATGAAGAGAATGAAGAGTCGATTCTCTAAAACTTGAGAAAACAGAGCAATATGAGGACAAAACAAAGCAAATATGTTTAAAATGATTAAAAAGATAAAGAAGGAGTTGAAGTAACCAAGAATTGAATCATAAGGACATGAATTTTGAATGACGTCAAAGACCGAAAATTAATTACTTTGGAATTAAAAAGTCAGAGGACAGGTTAAACAGTGCTTCAGACAGCTGAACTGGACTGTGTACATTTTACTCTCAAAGATTTTTAAATTACAACTTGCTCTACAAGCACAATCTTAGAGGTATAATATTGCATTCACCTTCATTGATCACTGACTTCTCAATCATTCAATTAATCTGCTTAGGTTGCAGTTTCTACCCTAGCTCTCTCTATTTACCTCATGGGCAGATAAACTCTTGTAACAACTTCCTAGTTGCCTTCCTGATGTGGTCTGAAAGGGGAGGAGCCAGAGATCAGTCCTAAATGGTTAATTCCCAGCAGGACCGGAGAAGCAGACAAGTGTAGAGGAAGGAGCCAGCTGGGGAAATGATGTAGCCTCCAGCCATTCCAGAGACACATCTGCCCGTCTAGATATTTGCTTTGAGTAAATGGCATTCCCAAAATGTCAGACTCCCTGGTATTCAGACATAAGTGCAAAAACACCTTCCCAAACTAGCCTTGATGTTTGGATTTTCTGCCCCGCTGCTTGGCCTCCACGTGTGCAAATCATCATGAAACCGCTGTCGTCTGAAAGCTGCCTTACCTCATTCTCCGGTTCAAAGGGCTGAGGCCAAGGTGCTTACATCCCAGTGGATGTTTTACCAAAGCACTAACATTACACCAGGGAACAAAGCAGTCCTGAAAATTGCCCAAATTTTCAAAGCTCAAAACTAACCCATCCTGCCTGGGTATTTTTACACCCACCTAAATGTTAAACACCGGGCTACAAAAAAAAAAAAAAAAAAAAAAAAACCAAAACCAAAAAGCTCGTGTCCCAGAAATTCGTTGCATTCAAATTCCTACTTCCTACCCACTCCTCCTACCCTGACCACCATCACCACCCTCCCTCCTCCCCATCTTTCCCTCTGAAATAATTTCCATTTATATTAGCCTCCCCTAAGCCTTCTTTTTTAGGAGTACATAAATTTGGAAGCTTAACTAAATTGAATATGTCCCTTTAAATAAAGTCATCTCACCCTGTAAAAGTCAGCACAAAGTGACCCTCTAAGTCTGGCTCTGACCCTCTAAGTCCGGCTCTCACCCCTAGGGTTGAAGAGCCTGCTATTCAATCCGGGCTTCAGTGGAGGCTTCACCCGGAAGGGGAGTTCTGGGAGATATTTTGGCTTGCTACATGCAAACGCAGCAGCCAACAGATCTCATCATTTCTAAATGTCAGCTTTAGTATAATCCTTCTGACCCATTCCAAAGCTTATAGGTCACAGAACATTTTATCTGGCAGTGACTTTTATATATATATATATATTTTTTTTTTTTTCAAGTTTAAAGTGTTATCCATTTTCCCTTCCCTCCCCCTCTCAAGGAGACCTGGCTCCTCTGTACACATAGTGAGTAAGGCATCAAGGAATTCAAGCAAATGATAAAAATATGTCTGCAGGGAAATAAATTTCTTTTTCTGAAATCAATCATGTGCTATTCACACAAGCAGAAGAAATAGCCTGAAATACCCCTTATCTCACCACCTCACTCCACTCAGGCATCTTGTGCAAACACTTAAAGGCCAGAGGCTTTCTCTCCTGGTCTTCTCTCTCCCACAGCTGAAGGGAAGGGAGGCCAAGATATGTGGACAGACGGGCTGCGGGGCGTGATTAGCCTGAAATGATTGGCTGGCTGTCACAGAAATGGATAGCCAGGATGGGTCCATTATTGTGCACAGATAGTGTGCATGGCAATCAGCACTGTGGGAAGAAGAGGTATCCTCTTTTCCACAGTTCAGAATAGGAATGGGAGTTTGTGTTATTCTCGCCTCCCCATATTGCCTCATTTTGAATGTGATGCCCATGGCTTCTTGCTCTATGGAGAACAAGGGTATTGCTGGAAAAGATACTTTCAAAACCTATTAAAATATGGAGGAAAGTCACCTGGACAAGCCATGGTTCTCGTGAACAGGGAAATCTGAATTTTGGTGTGTCCTCCCCAATGCCTTATTCAACAGGGTTACAAGCCGGGATGTCCAGGAGCAAACCTGCTCTTCCACTCACCAGCTCTGTGACCTTGGGGAAATCTCGGAGTCTCTTCAGCCTCTGAGATCATTCAGCGCCGCTGTTTGGATTAAATGAACTTTACACGTCAGCGCTTACCCCAGCACTTAGAACATGATGTAATAAGTATTAGAGGGGGAAAGAGATGGAATATGACAATCCTTAGAGTTGCTTATGGAAACTATTTCCAGCCACCAAAGCAATATATTTAAAACTTGGGGGTCACTTGGTGCCAATTTGTTCCTGTCTCTGAGACTGTCATGTTTTAGATGTTGAAACTTACTTTTATGATATCTTTGGATAAGAGCGAAAGGGACAAAAGGGGAAGTGAAGGCTGAGTAGAGTAAATTACTGCAGACTTAATGGGTCATACTGTGGAAGACCAAAGCTTCGAGGTTGCCACAAATGTTGAAATAACTTTTTATCTGAGATTATATGGAAAAATACTTTTTGAGCCTAATTGCACCCTTTTTCTTATGGCTATGATTTTTTTTTAATTTCTAAGAAATCAATATTTGCTTATGTGAATGTTGGCAAAATCCAAATGGGGTCACTATTCAAAAAAAGACAAATAGAGATGGAGAAGGCCATCAAGAGAAAGTTCTCATACTTATATGCTAGATAGCAAAACTATCAAAATAGAGTCTGCAAAAATCACAACTTTGCACAAAGTCCATCACAACCTTACACATACAATACTTCTGCAAGGACATCTGCCCAGCAACTGCCTGTCCAGACTCAGACTGGTGTCACCTTTGTTACTGATCTTTGCAGCCACAGATAATTAGTTCAAAACAATTATGTAATTCTCATATTTTCCTTTAAAAACTTCTGTCTTCCTTTATCTCCCTGAATATGAACATAATTTACTACAGTACATATATTTCCATTGCAATGCTCTACTCCCAAATACATATCTTGTTCTTTTAGGGAGCCTCTCTGTTAGTTATTTAGGTTGACATTTAAAAATAAAAGTAGAGGGGTAGTAGAGAAACTGAACAAATTATGCCCTCAGCTGGACTCACAGAATGACTACTGATGTTTTCATTTTTAATGTATTAAATGAGGGGTATTTAAAGCTGAAAAGAATAAAATAGAAAGATGCTAAAAAGAATACTACTCATTTTGCCTTGTATTATATAATCAATTAAAATTAAGGATACTTGCTATTTATTGAGTGCCTATTATAAGCTGGGACTGTGCTAGGCGTTTACTTATAATCTCAAATCCTCACATAACCCTACAAAGTAGGTAGTATGTTGTCTATGAGCTAGAGAAACTCAGAGAGGTTGTATGACTTTCTCAAAGCAATCTAGCTGCTCAGTGACATAGCCAAGCTTTAAATCCAGGTCTATCATACCCTGAATCCACTCCCTCTCTCTCCATTTCTGCTACCTTTCTGTACCTTAAGGAACAATCATTCAAGACATTTTACAGAACTGGAGTAGAATTTTAATAGCATGCAGGCCCATACCTAATGCAAAACAAAACACTACAATGTTAGATGAAGAGAGATCTTAGCAAACCTTCACTCAAGCTCACAGGCTAGCATGACCAAATGCACTCGGATGCTTACATCTGAATCCAGAGAAATTAAGCTGCAGACTCAAACCATGTACTTGCAAATCTGAATAAGAATGTGTAGGCCTGGCCAGGCGCGGTGGCTCACACCTGTAATCCCAGCACTTTGGGAGGCAGAGGCAGGCAGATCACAAGGTCAGGAGATCGAGACCATCCTAGCCAACATGGTGAAACCCCATCTTTGCTAAAAATACAAAAATTAGCTAAGCGTGGTAGCACCTGCCTATAGTCCCAGCTACTTGGGAGGCTGAGGCAGGAGAATCACTTGAACCCGGGAGGTGGAGGTTGTAGTGATCCGAGATTGTGCCACTGCACTCCAGCCTGGTGACAGAGCAAGACTCTGTCTCCAAAAAAAAAAAAAAAAAAAGTATAGGCCTAACTCTCAGGCTCTGGTTCTAATCATCAGGTCTCCTTTCCCAGCCCTGCTTATCCATGGGTGAGATTGAGGGCAGGTGGAGACTCGGAATCGGAATGCACTTCCATTAGTTTGCTCTTCCCCAACTCTACCTGCTATTATATCACATCCTATTCTAACTCTCTCCTTCACTGTCTGAATAATCTTCCATTTGTTTCAAAAGACTATTTTTATTAACCTTCCATCCATTTAATTCCTTTTTAATCCCTGGCCCCTTCAAGAGCCTTTTTACGTGCATGCTATCCTGCTTTCCTCTGTCATTCCTTTCAGTCTCTTAGCTATCTCTAGACGCTGCTTGCTCCACAACCATTACAACTTGTGCCCTTCCCCTGCTCCAAAGCCCAGCAAACATTGTCTGGCAGAATTTCTCCACTAGCTAAGTGCCTCTATTTAGAATCAAATTCTTCCCCACTTTTTAAAGTGTATTTAGGCTGTTGTTTACCATGTGGAGCCAGCAGAAAAATGCACCCAACACCTTCTAAAGACAGTACCATTACCCCATTTTGCACTGAGGAGAAAATGGATATTTGAGAGGCTGCATAGCTTGTCCAATGTCACACAGCAGCTCATAGAGTCTGAACTGGGGACTAAGCTAGGATCTGTATGACTTGATAGCCAAGGTCTTCTGACTGTGCTGTGTTCCGTGAGTAGGGAAACAACGTCTGTCAATCACTTGGAGTGACTGCAAAACTCTCATAATGGCCAAGATTTGGAAACAACCTAGGTATTCATCAGCAGATGAATAAAGAAAATGTGGTACTTATACACAATGGAGTACAATTTAGCCATAAAGATGATTGAGATCATGCCATTTGCAACAACATGGATAAAACTGGAAGTCATTATGTTTAGTGAAATAAGCCAGTCCCAGAAAGACAAACTTGGCATGTTCTTACTTGTTTGTGGGAGCTAAAAATTAAAATAATTGAATTCATGGAGATAGTAGAATGACGGTTACCAGAGACTGGGAAGGGTAGTGGTGAGGTAGGAGGGAGCTAGGGATAGTTAATGAGTACAAAAAAAATAGGTAGAAAGAATAAATAAGACCTACCTAGTACTTGACAGCAAAACAGGGTGCCTATAGTGAATAATAATTTAATCTATTATTTTAAATAAATAACATGTTATTTTTAAATAAACATTTAAAAATAACTATAAGAGTATAATCGGATTGTTTATAACACAAGGATACATCTTTGAGGTGATGCATACCTCATTTACCCTGGTGTAACTATTACACATTGTGTACTGTCTACCCCATAACTATATGAACCTACCAAATATATAAACCACAAAATGTTTTTAAGAAAAGAACTTAGAACAAAGAGACTCAGTACAAGTTGGTTGCCTTTAGGAGCTGTAACAAAGAGATTCCATGATCTTTCCATTCAAATATGTTTCCTAGGGACAGGAGTCAAAGGTCAGAGTGAAGCATGAATCCTTAGGACTCAGACATCTAGCAATCAAATTTGGGATTTGTGCCACCTGTGGGTGAGCCATGTGGGTTTGGGGAGGTTGGTTACCCAAAAGCAACTGTTTATTTATTGAGTGGCTCTCCCCACCAGAATAAAAATGCCTATTAAACAGGCACTTTGTTGTTTTTTCCTGTCCAGACCAAAGTGTAGCCCAGAGTTGGTATTTAATAAATATTCACTGTCTGAATGCAGACTTCTTTTCTGCCAGTTTTCTCTTAAGGTAATTACGTCAAATGTGTTTGCTTCCCTGCTCTGCATTGCGCCCATCCCACCATCAATCAGACACCATCATTATTACGATCCCCATCAAGAGTTTCTAGGGTTTTCAGAGTTTTCACAACAGAAAGACTTTCATGAGTAGTTACGTAGCCTGTGAAATGCATGTTTATAATTATAAAAATACCCATAATATCCAAAACTTACTGACAGCTTGTGCCAAACCAGGCATTGTGTAAATAGCTAAATAGGTAATGCTCACCACAAAAAAAAAATCCCCATTTTACAAGTGGTACAATTCAGGCTTAGAATGAGAGAGCATAAATGACTTGTCTGGGGTCACACAGAGAAGAACCAGGAATTACAACCAAAGCTAATTGATTCTAGACTCCATTTTGACCATTAAACTACAGAGCTCGGCACAGTTAGAATGAGAATGTAAATCTTTTACACCAAATCCTTTGTTCTTTCCAAGATGTCCCCTTGAAAAATATGTTATGCTCTAAATCCATGGGTTGAGACTGCAGAATTTAACATGATTTCCCTGGCTCTGAAACCAAAGGCATTTTGTCTCTTCACAAAGTGAGTGGACATAGAAAGTGCCTGTAAAACAGGTGAGAGCTTGTTTTCAAGCTGTGTTGAAAACCTTGGGACTGGGATGGTTCCCAGGCAGAGCATGTAAGCATGGGCAATCTCTTCAGTGGGCAGGTACACAGTGGCAGCTGCAGTGATTCCTGAGGAGGAGTCAGATGTCACAGCCCTCTTCAGTTAGGTTATCCCAGGCCTGCCAGCTCTGTGTACCACTGTACTTTAGACAGACTGTGACTGTTTGCAGACAGGAGGCTTAGGGCAGCCACACCAGGCACTCCTATCACCCTCCCCATGGTGAGGCCAGAGAATAACCACCTGTTACCTCAGCAGGACCGAGAACAAGTCCCTGTGCAGTCACTGTGGTCCCCACTCCATAGCACTCAGAGGCGGACAACAGAATCTCTGACCATGATTCATGCCCCCACAGTTCCCATCTGAAGAAGGAGCTGTCAGCAATTCCGATCTCCATTTCAGAAGAAATAGTATTCTGTTGTACTAGTTAGGGGACCATTTCAGCTGCTGAAACAGAAGCTAAGGGAAGAGTGACTTGAATAGGAGAGCTTATTTTTCTCCAAGGTAAGAGTTCATACAGAGCAGTCAGGACTGCAGAGTGCCCGGCAGTGTCAGGAAACCAGGCACCTCCATCTGGTACTTTGATGCCTCCAGCATGCAGATTCTAACTCGTGGTCCATAGTGGCTGCTCCAGTGCCTTCCATCATGTTTATATTCTAGCCAGCAGAAATGGAGGGGAAGGGAAGTTGAAGAGGAGGATGTGTTTCTTCCTTTTAAGACTTCAACAGTATGTTTATTGCGGCACTATTCACAATAGCAAAGACTTGGAATCAACCCAAATGTCCATCAGTGACAGACTGGATTAAGAAAATGTGGCACATATACACCATGGAATACTATGCAGCCATAAAAAAGGATGAGTTTGTGTCCTTTGTAGGGACATGGATGCAGCTGGAAACCATCATTCTTAGCAAACTATCACAAGAACAGAAAACCAAACACCACATGTTCTCACTCATAGGTGGGAACTGAACAATGAGATCACTTGGACTCGGGAAGGGGAACATCACACACCGGGGCCTATCATGGGGAGGGGGGAGGGGGGAGGGATTGCATTGGGAGTTATACCTGATGTAAATGACGAGTTGATGGGTGCTGACGAGTTGACGGGTGCAGCACACCAACATGGCACAAGTATACATATGTAACAAACCTGCACGTTATGCACATGTACCCTAGAACTTAAAGTATAATAATAATAAAAAATAAATAAATAAAAAATAATAAAAAAATAAAAAATTAAAAAAAAAAAAGACTTCAACAAACAATTAGCAGTCAGACCTCCCACTCACACACCGTTGGGCAGAATTCGGTCAAGCAAGCAAGTGTCATGGGAGGCTAGAAAATGTAGTCTCTAGCTGGGAAACCAACAGTTGAGTAAGTCATATGACTTAAAGAAGGGAAAAATGGATATTAGAGCACGTGCTTCCCATTTTTACTGATAAAATATTGATACATACCCTTCCTCCTAGGCATGGAATACCCTCCCATCATCCCCAAAAGAGATAACTTAAGGTTGTGCCCAATTTCTGCAGGCAGCTCAAATTTAGGAACCCTGGGAGTTGCACAGTTCTCTCCATTAGGTCTGATATGGATGTCCAGAGTCTAAGCCATCTACAAGCCATTGCTCTAGAGCAACATGGTTGAGTAGAGTCAGGGCAACTGCAGTGAAAACCCCCATTCAGAAAACAGATGAATGGATGGAAAGGATGGCAGTTCCTTGCTCATGGCCATTTGCACATCATGCTTGGCAGTGAAACAAGTTCTTTGGGTAACCTATCTGGGAGCTCTGGATTTTCTAGGAGAAACACCCTTGTCTGTTATCTTTCATGGACTTACTTAAAATGAAACCTGGACAGTGTGTCTTTTTCAGGGTTGCACAGATTTGTTGTCTGTATCCTTAGTGGTGCACATAGGAACATCTGGGGTTACTTTAGGGGTTGAAAAATCAGACTTTTGCTGGCTGGGCTTGCAATTTCTTTGGAAAAACTATTTTCTCAAAAACGTAAAGTTTTATTTGCTTCCAAACACTTCCCAGTGTTTCCAAACACTTTCCCAACCAAAATTATCCTTTAGACTTATCGTGGTAAATGAAATTTCTTATGTCTATGTACTTTATTTATTGACCTTCATGCTCTACCCAACTCCCTCTACCATCCTCTTTATGGAGATTTTCTTGAGACTATGTGAAACAAAAGCCCTGGATGGGAACACAATGTTTATAATCTGATTTTGCAACTGGAACGACTCCCATTATCTAGCCAGAAGCGCTGAAGAAGGTGCCTGAGAAAGGCTTGGGGCCACTGAAACAGCTCCTGCTATTGCTACTTCCTTATCACTTGAGTTCATCTCGTTGGCAGTCCTGCAAATAACAGGAACAATCATCCAACACCAGCTACTACCCTGTTTTTCCAACCAGTTCTGCTACAGTCATATACTCTGGTGGCATAATGTGGTCTTCTGAGATGCTGCAGATGATGGTTTTACTAAAGGTTTTGCCCTATTGTGCCCTCCTACCACATTGCCAACTGTGAGGTAAATATGTTGAATTTTATGTCTTAGTGTGGTAGCACCCCCCTGTCTAAATCCCAAATTCTGTATTAGTTGCTCTAGAAAAAGCTACAATAATAGTGGGTTAAACAAAATAGTTAATTCTCTTTCTGAGACATTCTGGGCTTATGTAGACCAGGGCTGTTATAGCAGCCCTCTGCCATTAGGGACCCAGACTCCTTCTGCCCAGTTGCTGTACCTCCTCAATGAGTCACTTCCATGTTGTGGTCTAATGTTGCTGCTTTATTTGCTAATGCATTCTAATCACCAGAAAGGGGGAAAGTCATGGAGGGGATGTGACCTTCATTTGGGTGTATAACATGTAATTGGCATGCTTCACTTCTACTCACTCCCCATTAAGCCAGAAGTAAGCCATATAGTCACCTGCAGGTTTGAGGAATTCTAGAAAATAAGGAGTCTTCAGCTAGATAAAGAGAGACTCTGGAATTCTATTACAAAAAAGCAAATGGGAAAAAGAATACTAGGGACGATCTGTGGTCTTCAGAGGATCAATTGACTTCAAAACTGAACTGGGGAATGTTTTAAAAAGCTTTTCATTCAACTCTCCAGCTGAGATATGAGAGCATGAGAGCTGAGAAAAGAGGGCAGAACAAGATGGAGTTGGTAAATTCAGTATTTGTAATTTACAGTCTTTTTCCCCTATGCAAGTGGTTTGGAAATGAGTCAGACTCCACAAAGAGAAAGCTCAAAATCCACAGTCAAAGTAGGACAAAATTTCTTATCAACACATTGATTCTCTAACACTAAAAAATCTTGAAGGTAGAAATGTCAATTCTGGGATAATGACAGGCTGAAGGTATAGTCAGTATGTTAAAAAAAAAAAAAAAAAAAAAAACCCTGAGAGACAGGGTAAATTCTGCTTCAACGAAAGTGAGCTTATCTTTATCAGAGTTGACAGAGATCATTAAAAAGTGAAAGCAGAAACCCGATATATTGATGACACCTCTAGAAGTTGGCCTTACAACCACAAGCTGTATTCAGCAGAGTATGTTTTTTCCTGTCTCATGCAATGAAATCCAATCTCATAGAAGTTTTTATTTGTTCAGAGTGATAGATAAGCCTCCTAAAGTATGGTTTAAATCAATATTCTATTCCCCAAGTTAACTGAAACTGCACATTCTTTTAATGAATAGATATACATGCAACTTTAGAAACACACAGCCATAATAAAAAAAATGGGGAGGGGTACCCAGAACAGAACTTTACTTTGTAGGATACTCTTTCTTGATTGAGTTTCTAATAATGAAATAAATAACATATTTCACATTGCCTAATGAAATATCTTATATTGTCTGTTAGTAGACTGGCTTTATCAGCTAGCATGAAAACTGGAATCTGAGGAGATTAAAAAGAAATTGAATCAATTGATAATAATAATAGTCAACATTGATTAAATGTTAATAGGTGTATTACTCTGTTCTTACACTTCTAATAAAGACATACCTGAGACTGGGTAATTTATAAAGGAAAGGGGTTTAATTGACTCACAGTTCAGCATGGCTAGGGAGGCCTCATGAAACTTACAATCATGGTAGAAGGGGAAGCAAAGTCCTTCTTCGCATGGCAGCGGGAGAGAGAAGAATCAGTGCCCAGAAGAGGGGAAAGCTCCTTATAAAACCATCTAATTTCATGAGAATTCACTCACTATCACGAGAACAGGATGGGAGAAACCACCCCCATGAGTCAATTACCTCCACCTGGTCCCTCCCACAACATGTGGGAAATAAGGGAACTACAATTCAAAATGAGATTTGAGTGGGAACACAGCCAAGCTATACCAGTAGGATTATTAAATGTTAATAGGTTGACCAGCACTTAAAAGCTGCCAGTTTCTGTTCATACATATATATACACACACACATATATGTGTGTGTGTTCATACATATATATGTGTGTGTATGTATATATGTGTGTATGTACATGTGTGTATGTGTGTGTATATATCTGTATACACACACATATATATGTTTTAAAACTCAGTTGACCCTCCCAATACTCTTAATAGTGAGGTGCCGTTGTTTTTCTCATACACAAATTTTAAAAACTAAAAGAGCCACAGAGAGGGTAAGAAACTTGCCGAAGGTAATACATCTATTAAGTGATGAGCCCAGGCTTCAGATCTAAGCCATTAATCAAGAGATCTTGAATGCTTTACAATCCGCCAATTAGAATCTGTAATTTTTTTCAGAATTGTATGCTTAGTTATTTCTAAGGGTAGTAAATCAGAATGATTAAGGGTAATTAGGTATTTTGAGGCCTCTATGTGCTAGTTACTGCGAAGAATCTCCTAGCCTTGGTGAGTCCCCTGTGCTCACCCTTCCTCACTAGTTCGAATACATCTTTCCTAAAACTGCACCTCTGTACAAAATGATAATCTTTAAATATATTGCCTCAAGTCACCTACAAACTCTAATCTTATACAAATAATCCATATCTCAAAAACCCCTCAATACAGTCATCAATGATTATCAATTATGACTACTATAATTCCCTAAGACTTTGTTCCCACTGTAATTGATTGACTTGAAATGTTCTAATACACCTCTTATGAGGGAGGAGTTAAGGAAACCAAGTACTAAATACATTCCAAAAATAGTCATACTGTTGTTTTCTAAAATCTAAACTACTGAATCATATCCAAACCTCAAAGGAACACAAATTTGCAGACACAAGACGTAATCATAATAGACAAGAGCAGTAGTCATAAGAGACAAGAGCAGGAGTCAGCAAACTTTTTCAGTAAAAAGCCAGAGGGCATGTATTTCAGGCCTCACAGGCCATGCGGTCTCAGTAGCAAGTGCTCAACTCTGCCATTGTAGCACGAAAGTAGCATACAAAACCGTAAAATGATTGGGCATAACCATATCCTAATAAAACTTGTCTACAAAAAAAGAGACATCAGATCAGATTTGGCCCCTAGGCCAGCAGTTTGTAGATTGCTGAACACAAGATTCACTAGAGTTCTGTTAAGGCACTAATATCATGCAATCTTTAATTTTGAGAATTAGTTTATGAATGGTGTTAGGATGTTCCTTTATTTTTTTCTGGTACAATCCTGACTTTCAATATTATATCCTTTTTTTCTCTGTGGTCATGATTGTCAGAAAAAGAGTCCCGTTTTATAGTTCAGAAAGTGAATTTGTCACACCATCAGTAAGTGATATGACATAGAAGAAATTGTTGCTAGAACATCCACTCTATCCCAAAAAGACCTTCTGCTATGTACAATGGCTACAAAAGATCCTACTTGGTTACTTTGCTGCCAAGTCTCATATCCTGCCAAGAAGTTACAAGAATATTGGACTTACATAAACATGGTGTATCCATTAGAATTTGTAATAGGAAGATAATCAATTGAGTAAATCGAGTGCCACTGCCTGTTGGGCATGGATTTCATCGTCAAGAACACAAGATGAACACAAGCCATGATTCCAGGTTGAAAGGAAAGGAAAAGCAAGGAGTGACAAGAGATTCACTCTTAGCTGATTGAGCTAAAGGTCCACACAATGACTTTAAGTCCACACAGTGACTTCTACTTACAATTCATAGTCTCCCTTTAAGTGAATGATACGGAAATGCTATCCTTGAGATGTGCACACTACAGTGTCAAATAAAATTAAAAGAATGTTCTAACAGAGGGTAGAGCATAGTCCGGGGAGAGGTAACCAGCCATCTCTGCCACCTAAGTTTCAAAGGAAGATTACTTCTTTTCTTCTTCTTTTTCTTGTTCTACTTATTCTCAGAAGGTAAAGTCAATTGAATAATATGAAACTCCTCTTTCTTCTTAGTATTGTTACACACAACTCTATTTCTGCCTTTTCATACTCTTTTTCTCTCTTACAAATTACAAGTGAAAACTCCCACCCAGAGGATGATGAACAAGTCGGAGTTGAAGGTAGAGCTCATTTACTTTTGAGAAAAGTCTTCTTTGAGTCTTCATTCCCCATTCTCCACACTTCCCTTATGAGATTCATTCTTTGACCCATCTGTCTGCTCTATGCCCTGAAAAGCAACTTTCATGCATTGCATGACCTAGCCTTTGTTCAACGGACTCTGACTGGGTTTGGCCAAGGGAATACACAAGCAGAAGATTGGAGACCAAGAAAAGTCAGACATAGATACTGCTTGTCCGCACCTTCCCTGCTCAAGTGAGGTTCTAGTGGTAGCTGTATCTATGACATCAGTTTCTGTGAGCAGTCAGCTTCCTTAGACCTTATGTCTTCTGATGCTCCTTTAGACCTGGGGTGATGAGGGCTTCCTGCTATTTCTGGGCTCTGGATGATGCCTCGATATCTCTTGATGGTTCGTAAACCCTGCCCTCCCCACTACAAACATTATCTTTATTAGCAAGTGTCTTCAGAACTGTTCATTTTCTGCCAGAATGCTAACTCTGATACATCTTGCAAATGACTTGTGACCATTAGGCAGGAAGATAACAAAACTTGAGATTGCATCTCCTACATTCATGCTCAAGGAATGCTGCAAACTGTAGAGATCATTGGAAATGGAAGCAAGACTCCTCTGTGCACAGTGAATTAGTACAAGCCCGTGCCCATCTTGCTCTCCCCAACAGTAACACCTGTCATGCTTTATTCATTCTTCTAGGCCAAGTCCAATGTCACCTCATCTCTGAAGCCTTGCACACTACCCATTCCCACCCTTAAGTGGCCTATTCTGTGCCTTATAAATAGTTTATGCATATTATATTGTAATTATCTATTGACATATTTAGTTCCTGCCTCTATGTGATTCTGACAGGCAGGAACCCTACCTTTCAGTCCTCTGTCCACAGTGCTAACTCACACTCTTACATCCTCCTTTGGGAACATAAAGAAGCAGGGTCATGGTGAGTTGGAAAAGTGAACTAAAAAAACAACCACCACCCTAAAAGAGCCATTTTTAAGAATGTTTGCTGAATTGAACAATAAGATTTGGAATCAAAGCCATGAGAAGAATAGTGGGATAGGTAATAGAAATCAAGATGTCTGGAAGACAGCAGATAATAAGCAAGGGGACGTGCACTTGGTCAATTGTGAGTAACATGGGGCAGGTGTAACTGTGCAGGAGGAATCCAGAGCCCACAGACTGATATTCAGAGGGACAGGACTAGAGGTAAGGACTGGGGACTCACCCAGATGGAGGGAATTAGCGAAGGCATGTTTCCAAGGACAGGAGTGAAGAACAGGGATCAACTCTTCAGTCACCCGCCTTGATACCTGGGTCAGTGTTCTGTTTAATGCAGGGTTAAATCCACAATCTTCATCAACATCAGCGCCATTAGATCAAAGACCAAGCTAATTTGCTAACACTATTAAATACATAAAGCCATCAGAAGTAATTTAATGCTTATCAGATACGCTTACTCCCTAATAAACCCTTACCTACCCCTTATTTCAGCCTAATGAGCAAAATGGATTGAGAAAATGAATATATAATGAAGAATCCTTCCATTTATTTTCATGAAAGAATTAGAAGGGGGTTTAGACTGAAAGGGGGATTGGCATTTAAGGGGGCGTTTAGCTGCTTCATTGATTTCTACTTCATTTCAGAGCGTGTGACGCATGGCGAAGGTTTGTCAACCTTTCGTTAGCCTGGGCAATTCATCATAGTTAAATATCATTTAAGCTACAAATGCATTCCCACCATTTAGCATGCATTGAATTGCCTTTAATTTACAAAAGAAATCACCAAATGCCAGACAAATAAAGGAGCCAGTTTATCCACGAGGAAGCGTCCTCTGGAAGGAAAGATTCTTGTGCGGCCACCAAACATCTGCCCCAGGAAGCATTCATCATCATGAGAAATGGAGGAATGATTTCACCACTCAGCCCTTTGTATGCTTTCCCTCAATCTATACAACTCTCTCTCCTCTGTGATCACCCCTCTGCCTTTCCCCACCTGCTGTTGAGGTGGCCACAGAGAACCTGTGGTTACAAGAGATGTTGGCAATCCCCTGATAAATCCCAGGGCCTTCGCTTTTCCAATGAAAAGCCTTATGGGATCATTGTGTCGGCCACCAGGCTACCCCTGCTTCTTTCAGCCTTCTAGGGTTATCTGATCCTGTAACATTTAGATAAAAATGACAAGCTCCGATGTCACTGGGCAATCTGCTGTATGTCCTCCCATTGATTCTGCTGGTTCCCTGGAAATGCTCGCTCTGAGTTTCGGTCCTCAGAGAAATCAGTCTTATTTGGGTTTCTCCTCCTAAAGATGTCTTGTCTTCCTTATATCAAGCTTGTTGTGGATCGTGGCTTCTGTCCTGATTGCCAAAGAACCACAAATGCAAAATTGCTCATGTATTCATTCACCCACTGAATACAAATCAGGTTACCTACCAGGTTCCTGACTCTGTGCTAGGCATGAGGATACAAGGGCAAGTGGCATAGTCATAGCCTATACTCTCACGAAGGACACAGTGGAATGGCAGGAGGTAGCCATGAAGCAAGTATGCACAGTAAGATAGTCATGTCATTACAAATGATGTTGGGAGATAAGGAAGAAAAGGCAAGACAGCATAACACCGGAGACCTCTCTTAAGTCGAGTAGCTAAAGGAGAGCCTCCCTGGAGATCTGACATTTAGGTTGAGATGTGAAGACTAAGCAGGAACCACCCCAGCAAAGTGTGTGGAGGGGAAGAAGAGTGGGACAGTGTCTGGGGGATGTGGGAGGAGGATACTGGGATAGGAAGAGTGTGAGAATTGGAGAATGGCCCAAGTAACTGAAGCATGATGAGAAAGAAGGTGGAGGGTGTGGTCAGGAAGGACTGCAAGCTGGGCAGAACTTGAGCTGATGTTATTTTTAAGATCCATCTGGTGACTTAGAAGATCATGAATTAGAGTGGGTGGGATGCAGTGAAAACTGTGTGTGTCACTGACTTTTACATGAGGTTTGGCTTCTCATAGGATGATGTCATCACCCCAAAGAACAACAAACTATTGAAAGTGGATTCTTATGCCACACAGTTGAAAGTTCCTTGATCTCCCTGAGGAACACACCACTCCCATTTCCAGCTGAGCATTCCCCAGGTCAACCTCCAATTTGGTTGTCTTCTTTCCTTCTCTAAAATCCTCCCCTCTCTCTTCTTTATCCTCCATCTCCTTTCTCTCAGGCTTGCCTCTGAACCTCAGAGTGTTTTACTTTTAATTTTCACTTTAATGCAAAGGAATTCAAACCCCTCCCTTGCTCCTTTTCGAACCTGCCTTGGGATGGAGGTAGACTCAATTTCCACACTCAGGGGAGCCCACAAAGGTATTTTTCTGAATAAAGACCCGTTTCTCCTGAGATGACCATCTCACAAGCCTCATCAAAGTTATCCTCAGTCACCCTGATGCTGCAGAGCAACCAAGCACAAAATATCAGTGGCAAACAACAAATGTCCATTGCTTACACACCTGGGGTGTTGAGCTAGGCCACTCTGCCCATCTCAGCTGAACCTGCTCTCATATCTTGGGGGTTTCTAGAATGGCCTCTCCTGCAAGGCCACTTGGCTCCCCACATCTCTTATGTGGATGAGCAGATATATCCTTTTCACGGTGATGGCAGGGAGCAAGTGTAAGAAGAAGACATAAGCACTTTCTCAAACCTCTGCTTGCATCAAGCCTGGTAACATTCCACCAGGCAAAGCAAGCCACAACTCTGAGCAAAGAATCAGAGAGAGAGGGGCCTACAAAATAGCAAAGAAAAATGTGTCGGTGGGAGCAAGGGGATTGGGCCGATTAATGCAATCAATCTACCATGCCTTGGCTTAGGCAGAAGAGGGCGTGGTCAGTTTTGGCTTTTATTTTTTTTAATTTCCTACATAATTTGACCCCAGATAGTTAAAGTGACATGCCCCAGACATAGAATTTGGTAGGAACAGTTGCAGGCCAGAAGTCAGATCTCTGGACTTCCAATCCAATGCTCTTTCCACTCCACTGTGCTACCTCCCTAAAAGCCACCAATCACAAAGGATCATATTTATCTGTGTCCCCCCTTCCCCCGTAGGCCTGGCATGAAATAATTAAAAACTCCTGTGATTGAGCCAAGGGATCACGTAGCATAATTACAAGGAGAGAGAAACACACATCTAACTTTAAGTTTGTGCCACCACGTTGTCAGAGTATTTGAAATAGCCCAATAATTAGAAATTAAAATTGCTTCCTTAATTTTACTTCTCTGAGAGATTGTGATTCAGGCTTGAAAAAGCTGAAGTTATTACACCTACCCAGAGGTCCCATAAGGATAACACTTTTACATTTTCACTAACTGCACATACATCTTTTCTATTTATGCTCAACAAATCAATGTAAGCCTATTTTTTCTGCATTGCATGCTGAAAATGCTCCCTTACTCCCCAATCTGTTTAGACATATGCACTGGATACTAGGAACCTGGTGACAATTCTTTATAGATTTTACTTCTGTTTTGTAGGAGAGGGGGTTCTCTCTTTTTTTCTCTCTCCTGACTAATCTCTACTTTAAATCAGTGGTCCTCAAATGGGAGCAATGTCTGGAGATATTTTTCATTGTCACATGTGGGGGAAATGCTATGGTTTCTAGTTCTAGTGACTAGAGGGCTCGCATGCCACTAAACATTTTATAGTATACAGGATGCCCCCCGCCTGCCACAGCAAAGGATTATCCAGTCCAAATTGTCAAGAGTGCTGAGTTTAAGAAGCCCTGCTTTCAATAAATATGATATCAGTGCATGGGTTGCAGGCATCTACCAAACTGAATACAGAAGATCTCTTTAAAGATTAAGATCATTTGCCCTGTGAAGATAATGCTTTACACTGGGAATGGGAGCATTAAGATGTACTCCAGAGCATCCTCAGGCACACTCCTTCCTGTTTCCATCATACAGTGGCAATCCTAATACCTGAGTAATTATATAGTGGCAATCCTAATTCCAACTCATAATCAGGATCATCATTTCAGAAAGTGCAGGGTAGTAATCTCCTCTTTGCCTCTTGGTTCACTGGTATGAGTAGCTCAGAGGGCCAAGAGGCAGTCACCGGTTCCAACTCAATGAAATTATTATTCTATCTCTGGAAAAGGGGATCTTCTTTTGGGAACTAAGACCTCCAAAGTAGCAGAGCCCAAGTTGCACAAATGAAGGCAAAGCTTTGTTATTGGATCATGGGTTGGGGGCAGTGATAGAAGCCACTATCACTTATTCCTTTTGGCTCCCAGACTCATTAGTCTGCCTGTTAAAAAAAAAAAAAAAAAAGGGTATTACATATTGGCTTAGAGCATATTCTGTGTCTTGGAAGATGTGACCTCCATCCTGAGATGTGCTTTTATCCACCAATGTTATAAGCAAGTGTTCGACTGCCCATTCTATTGTTATATTAGGTCAAATTCTTTGGAGTGATGAAGTATGTATATGACTAATGAATTCCATGACTACGAGCCCATTGCCATACTTCTTTCATTCTAACGTGAGTTCCTAATCAGAAGAGATGCTATATGGAATATCATTATGTTAAATGAGGCATTTCAAGAATCCACACATGGTCATGCTGGCAGAAGCATTGTAAGGCAGATAAATTGCTGCCTCTTCCATGATAGTCTTCCAAGAAGCAGAGATACATCAGGAGCTCAGTGTTAGTCTCTTTGGCTGGCAGCTTCAGCACTCATGTTGTGATTGTTGAAAGTCTCCTGTTCAACAGTTATCCTTTGCTTTAGTATTCACTTGGGTAAAGAAACAATCACACTCTGTGCCTATTCTGAGAGGTCCATTCAGATATCTCTTCCCCAGACCTCCTTGTAACTGAAGTTCCAACCTTGTTCCTTCCAAGTTCTTGACCACTAGTCAAACCATCACCCACTGCTCAGGAATCTCTGTATTTGTATAATACCAATGGTCATCTCTGCTTAGAGGCAAAGTGAATAAAAGACATGGATGGCTCAAAGTCCTGCCTGTGGGGGGATTTCTTTTTGTACTATTCTTTAGGGACACTGTTGAATAGGGCTCCCATGCTGCAGCCATGTTCTTTTGAGTTAGTGCTAGTTTTTTGCATCATGCTGTTTGCTTATCCCACAGCTATTTTATACTCTTTTCTTGCTAAAACCTAATATTGTTTAGCTATGAACACCAGTATGTTCAAGGGATCCAACGTGAGGGTAAGGACCTTAATGAACATGGATATAATTCTATCCATGTAAGTTATTCCTATATTCTAGTGATTGATTTAGGGATGGTCTGACCCAGTTCTGGCCAATGGGACCCGGAAGGAAATGTAGGACTTTTAGTAAAGATCCTCATTTCCCGATAAATAGAAAAACACGACAACATTGTGAGACTTTATATTTCTTTTTGGACATCAGAATGTAAAGTGACAATACTTGGAATTATGGCAGCCATCTTGTAGCCAGGAGGGGAAAGACAAAAGTATAGAAGAAAGCTAACCAGAGCCTAAATATCAGGAAGCTGCTGCATTACCAAGCCTACAACTGCCTTCCTTCTTTATATATGGCATAATAACATCCAAATTTTAAGTAAATTTAGCCAGGTTGCACTTGAACTGATACCAGTTTTAAAATAATATTTTACATCTCCTATTATCTTGTCATGAGGACTTTTTGTAAACATGTGAGTAGCAGCTTTGCAAAATTTGAATGCCTTTTGGATAATAAGTATGGGAATGAAAGAGTAGAGGGAAAATGAAACAGACAAAAATTCAGAGTATGTCTTTTTTTTCCAGGAATTAAAAAGAATAGGAGGTCACCACTTCATATTCCCAAATACACACACACACACACAAACACAAGTACACACACACACAGACATCCACATTCACCTTTATGTCTCAAGGTAGAATCTAGCAGAATGGATTCCTTTAGCTTCAGGACCAAGATACATGACAAGGCTGAGGGCCAGAATGAAAAAAAAAAAAAAAAATGAACTGAGAGATGTGGGCTTTTCAGGCCAATCAGAGATTTAGACTACGTGGTTTACATGAAAAAAAAGGCTCACTAAGAACCCTGGACTGGTTCCACACAGTGGTTATGGGTTAAGCAAGGATACTTGGAAGGCAGCTGTCAGATTCAGTAGCAATTCCCCATCTTGTGAGCATCACAGCCTATGCATATGGAAGAGATACGGATGATGCCTGCTACTGGCAATTTTATTTTTGCACAACTCCTATATCACATTCCTCCAAAATGAACTGATGAATACAGTTGTACAGTTTATGAATTTATCTTCCTGGAATGAAATCAATATGTTTTTGGAAAGGACTTTGCCCTGCATTCACTGGTGAGCATTTGTGTCCTGCTGGGCAGATAAGGAGACAGGAGCAATGGTGGTAAGAGCAATCTCTGCTGCCATCTTCTGATGATAGGAGCAAGGAACAGACAGAGGGAGTAAAAGGAAAGCAGATGCACAAGCCCTTTTTCTCTAATAAACTCAGATGCCCTGAGGGAAAGGCTTGCACTGGAGGCACTGCCTCCTTGCAAGTAATAGAGATGAATTTCTAGTTCAGCCCCCACCTCACCTGTGCCATCCCATCCATCCTTTTCCATTCCATCTGGCTGGTCCAGATACAACTCTTAGGAGTGATGCAACAGAATTCAGATTTAGACCCTGTGCCACTGATTCATGTCGACCTTTCCAGGAGGTTTGTAATTTGATTCGGTAGGCATGAAAGCTTCACTTCCTTCTTGTTGGTAGAGAAAAAGGCATTTTGGGCTCAGGTGCTCCAAACAGTGAAAGGGATGAATTCGGCTCTGCGCTGGTTTTGAATCCATTGAAAAGTGGAAGAAGTTGAAGCCTGCCATTGGAGCAACTCTTCACAAAAGCCTCTGAAGAACAGCGGATAAGCAGGGCTGTGGGTGGAATAGTTTGTCTCAGAGACCTTGTCCCCACCAACCCCACAATCTAGCCCATTCTACCACAGAGCTGCCAGCAGAGTTGGTCTCTCAGCATCCCAGTGTGAGCAGTCAGGAAGACTGCTCTGCCCGACTGAAATTGATGGGGAAGCTGGGGGTGCCCAGTGTCGATGAGAAGTCAGGAGCAGAAGAATACAAAGAGACATGTTCCAAGACATAGTCACCATTTCATTCATTAGCAAATATTCATTGAAGCCCTACTATGAACCAAGCAGTGAGCAAAGGACACATGCACACACACACACACACACACACAGAGACACACACACACACACCACACACACCCACTTGCCCTCATAGAGCTTCTAGTCTAACAGAAGCATCAAACAACTAAACAAATAGATCATATGCCATATTGTGATATGTATGTGAAGAAAAATAAAGCAAGGGAAGAAAATGGGTGGTGGTGGAAGCTGAAAAGAATTTAAACAAGTTAGTGTTGGAAGGATTCACTGAGATAGTGAGGTTGGAGCAGAACTCTGAAAGATGTGAAGGAGGAAGCCGTCCCAATGTCTCAGGGAGAGCCACCCAAGTAGAGGGAACAGCAGATACAGAGGCCTGGAAGGTGGAGCATGCCTGTTGATTCTTGGAAAAATAAAGCAGCCATCATGATGGGAACAGAGAGAGTGAGGGGAAAGAATTAGAAGAGGAAGTTGGGGTCAGATCCCACTGAGTCCTATAGAACATTGGCTTTGCCTCTGAGTGAGATGGGAAGGTATTAGTACATTTGAAGCAAAAGGTTGTTCTGACTTACGTTTTAAAGAGACATTTTAGTTGTTGGGTTGAGACTAGACAATATACAGAGAAATGTTGAAGTAAGGACACGGTGAGGAGGCTGTTGCAATATCCCAGTCAGCAGAGGAAAGTGGTTGAGACACTCCCAAGGAACAAGTAATGGTCAAGTTTCAGATGTATTTTGAGGATACAGCCAAGAAGATTTGCTGATCACATTGGGTATAGAGTGTAAAAAAAAAAAAAAGAAGAAGAAAGAATAAAGGATGACTCCATGGAATCTCATCTGAACAACTAAAAAGGTGGAGTAGCTGTTTATGGTGTTAGGAAATGTCACAGGAGGAGCATGGGTGTGTGTTTGTGTGTGTGTGTGTGTGCACGTATGTGTCTCTCAGGCAAGCAGGAGGCAGGGTGTGCAGGGCTCAGAAATTCATTTTTTAACATCTAAAGCTTCTGGTGTCTATTAGATACCCAGGTTGTGATTTGAAAGAGACTCAGGTATGCAAGTCTCAGCCGAAGCTCTAAATCTGGAGAATCAACAGCTTACAGATAGTATTCAAAGCCATGGGATTTTAATGCAATGGACATGGGAGTGAGCACAAATAGAGAACTGGTCTTTGGGCAGAATAATAAAACACTGCCCTGTGAGGATCTCAAGGAGATGAAGAGAAACCAGTAAAGTCTGAGAAGGAGCAACCAGTGGGATAGGAGGAAAACCAAGAGGTGCCATATCCTGGAGGCCCCAAGAAGACCTTTCAAGGGGAGGGACGATGTACTATAACAAGTGCTGCTGACATGTCAAGGAATCTTGAGCTCTGAGAATTAACCCCTTAATGGAGCCACGCAAATGCAGTTGGTCACCATCCACGAGTTGTCAGGACAACTCTTGAGTGAAGTAGATTCAGGAGAAAATGGAACAAAAAGGAACTGAAGGCAAGTGCATAGTCAACCTTTCAGTTATTTATACAAAAATTCTCTCCCTGTAAATTCTCATAACTAACTAAGAGAAAGTCAGAGAAAGAGGCTGAGCCCTTCCAGTCGAACAGCTGGGGGTTAAGAGACACTACGATTAGTACATTACTATTAATATATCTCCAGGTATCCCCTCGGGCTGGTGAAATCTGGGGATGTGCACATCATGCTAATTATCGCTCTTAACAAAACTTTTGCCCAACTGACCTTCCTTCCCTCTAAAAGAAAATCATTCCAAAAGCTAGAAGTTTTCACTTGTGAGAAAGGTTTCCAGTTATGTTCCCATATAAAGTTTCCCTTTACTTACTTCATTTCACCCTTTCATTTCACCCTTCGCTCTGAATTGCTGATACTTCTCATCTTTCCCAGTTAATAACTGGAGAACCTATGCACATTTTATTATTTCAATTTCAAACTGTAAGGCAGGGCTTCCGTCTCATTAATCACTTTGAATCCTTTCTCTAATGCTAACCTTTTCCTAATCTTGAGTTGCCTTTAGGGGAACTGAGTTTGGAGTTTTAGGTGTTCTATCTTTGCCACTGCATGAAGAGGGTCAGTGGCCTTTCAGGGCCATTTTCAGGCTTCTTTTCATTTGTAGTCCTAATTGTAGGCAGATAGGGTAATCGCAGGTTGATCTATTTCCACCAGGTACTATTTCCACCACATCTGTTTCCACTCTTTCTGTCTTGTGTCATTAAATTACTTTGATATAATAATGTGTGGCTATTTCTCCAATCATTTTTTCCTTCCCCTTCCTCTCATCCAGAGACGTGCTTGGCTCTATGTTCTTGGTCCCAGCAGAAGAATGAAGCAAGGTACACCATGGACACCCCGACTTTTGTGTTCAAATCCTCAAGCCTGAGAGTGAAAATATGAGTGAAAACATAGAAAAGGTATGCTGAAGAAATATAATGAGATAATGCTTTCCCTGAAAACAGGATGTTGAGTGGGGATGAAAAAGTTTGCATGCTGCTTGCTCACATCAAAGGATAAAAGCTAGAGGTCCCAGAATAACATTGCCTTCCTGATGCCTCTATGCAGACAAGAGCACTGGTGGTATTACCACACAGAAACGTCTGTGAAAAGATGACAAATGAACAGATGTAGAGGTCCCTCCACAATGCAGTGGAACTACCTAAGATCTCCAGAACTTTTGCATGAATCAGAAAGAGAAACAGAGCAAAATGTCTGACATTAAGTATCTCCTCCCAGCCCACTGAGATGGAAGCTTCATCTCAAAGTTGAGTAGTAGTAGAAAGTAAAGTCATCTCCATTTACCAGGCATCCATGTTTATGGACCATGGTTCAGCCCACTGTACTAGGTTCCAAATTCATATTTTCTCATGTGACCTTGGGTATCTCCCAGGACCTCCTAATGCATCTGCTTCCTCACTGCTAAAAAATAAGTCAGCAAAACCTTTTCTGCCTTTTCTACCACTCTGTCCCCAGTGCTTATCACACAGGTTGATATACAGTATGCATGCATATGTGTTCTGGCCAATTTTATGCTGTTATGAAAAAGAAATGAATTATTTCACGTAAAATCATTTTGCACACTCTAAAGCCCTTTGCAAATGTAAGGAAGCAGCATTATCATTCCCTTCTTGATTTCTACCCTCCACTGTTGGTAGTGAAAATTGATTACCTATTAAGTGCTGAGTGAGAAGGTTAGCCTTAATAATTTCATTTGGCTTGCATACAGAAGCTCAGACCCTGCCATACCTTGAATAATCGCAGGCAGACATTTCAGATGCCAGCTCCCTTCTTCTGCCTATTCTAGTTGAGAGTGCCAAACCCTTCCTACAATATATTGGATCTGAGATTCTGCAATGTCAGATCTGATCAAAAAAATGTCAAATTGAAACAAAGGAAGATGACTGTATCTTTCTCCACAGCTCCTGAAGATTATTATGGTGTCCTGTATTAGCAAATATTTATTCTGAAATATAGGTACATCAGCTGATTATAGCATCATGTTTTGTGGGTCTTTTTAGTGATTTTTCTGATAGCAGTAATTTATTTCTAAATACAAAAGGCATATATGGGGTATAAAGGGGTGGCAAAAGATATAAGGGGTGTGCCATTGGCCTTAGTCATTGTGCTTACGTTCTTTTACCATATACAACTTGTACTATAATTGGATGGTGCTTGGCACGGGGATGTGAAATGAAGAATTAAATTAAAATAGAGTATTCTCAGTTTGATATAGTGTAATTTCTAGAAACAGAATAAAAGAGTTGGAAAAGACTCCTATGCATAGTTGATCTAGTCTTTCTTTCCTATCAGGTGAGCATGATCTAGTGTAGACAGTTTTATTTGAAGATATGCCAGAGTTAAAATGTTAATTCCTCACCTGCCAGTTCACCCTGAAGTTTAAAGTCAATCAAAAATCACTTTAGCGTGTACTTTGTATAAGAAAATCATTGGGTTTTTTGATGAATCATTGTAAGGGCAATATTGAAATAAATAAAATAGGATTTCCAAAGTCTGATTGAGAAGAGAAGGCACGTAAGCACAAACACACTGACACAGACACAAATGCACAGTCCACAAGGGAAATATACCCCGTGGTGCATATAACGGTCTTAAGGTTATGAATCATATAAGGGCTATGGAATGACAGGAAGGAAAATTTTACTGAGGGCTGAAAGTGGGGAAAAATGAAGGCAAGTCTCAGGCAATAAAAATGGAGTGCCCACATTTCACTGAGAAGATCGAACAAGCTAATATTTATTGAGCATAAATTGGATACAGAGCCTGTGATGGAAGATATATATGTTATGTCAAGACCTACAAGTATCAACAAGGTAGATAGTAAGTAAGGTAACTGAGGCTCAGAGAAGTTACCTGATTTACTCAAGATGACTCAACTGAGTGGCAGAGCCCAAACTCAAACCATAGGTGTCTGACCCTGAAGATCAAGTTCATAAGTCTGATACAGCACCCTGACGAGCTTGGTATTAAAAATGGCCAAATTCTTGTACTAGATGACATTTTAAAAATCGAAGGAAGAATATTAATGTATGTGACTGTGTGTATGTGTGTGTGAAGAAAATCAACTGAAAAAAACTTGATTGTAACAATTCTGGATGGTCAGAATTTGGAAGAAATGAACAATTGTTAAACGTGCTGTCAATTTTTCACTTAGGCTTATTTCTTACTCCAGTACTACTGGGATGTTCACCTTCTTACGGCATGATTTCAACATGCTGGAAGGTACCATCTAAGGATAAGCAATGGAGCACGTATTTCACTGATATCTTTGCATAAGGGCTTTCATTCAGGCCCATGCAAATCCACACCTGACAGTTGGGGTCATGTAAAGTCTCAGTGTGTTCAACCTTGATTCTGTGAAGCTTAGCCCAACATTCAATAACTCAGAGAACTCAATTCTAATTACTCTATTGGTAACCTCAGGTTGGAAAGAGTCTAACCTCGGTGGAAGAAGACCCAAGGGAGAGAAAGGGCATCTCAGGTAGATTAATGCAGGAAAGAAACAGATAGAGCGAGAACAGGTTGGGCCATACCATGCCCTGCCTCACATAGGAAGAGCAGTGCCATGAAATGTCTAGAACGGTATGTAGCCCTGAAACATGAGGCCTTCGGCATAAGACAGTCTGCAGCATGGATTGTCTTGGTGAAGTCACCAAGGATGATGGCATGTGAGGAAACATAAGGAAATATGGTTGATATCACTTCAGAAAGTAATTTCCAACACAGAAAACCGTGTCAATTACTTTCCAAAAAGTTGGCTCATTCCTTTATACATTCAAATAAACATTTATGGAGCATCTATTTTGTGCCAGGAGCTATATGGAACTTTAAGAGTATGAAAATAAGCAAAAGAAAATCTTTGTCCTTAAAAAACTTAGAATGTTGGAGTGGTGACTAACAATTTTGTTGATGATGGTTTTGAGCTGTTCAAGACAGGAAGCAGAGAACTGATTAGGATATGATGATAGAGTAAACCAACAGAGTACAGATAGGTAAAGAGGGAGGGAGATATTGTAAAATATATACTTAGGAGATGCTAACCATCAATACTTGGTAATATATTGGATATGGAAGATGATGTTATAAAAAGAGTAAAATGCATCTTTCACAAATTTCTAGCTTGAAGAAAACAACAAGGGATAATATAAATCTCAGGAATCCATCCACTTGACAAATATTTATTAGGCACTTCTTAAATGTCTTCTTAAAAAATGATTTTAGCATATTTTGTCTAATTGAATCTACATAATTGAAGTGAACATTTTTCAGAGATTTAGACATTGAAAAGGAACATAAAACAAAATGTAATCCAACCATTCTAAATAAATTATGAAAAAGTAGGCTCAAATAATTATAACATTGAACAACTACCATGTGCCAGGCACTATATGCTTTATAACTAATCCTCAGGACCATGACTTTCAGCATCCCCCACAAATGAAGAAACTGGAGCTGAGAGGGATTAAATGTCTTATCCACAGACTCATGCTATTAAGTGACAGAGGTCAGATTCAAACCCAGACCTGCCTGACCCCAAATACCATGAACTTCTCACAAAGTTCTCGCAAAGTCTTACTGCCTCCAAAGACAATGAGTTGGCACCTCAAGGTTCTATAATAAGTAACAGTGTTTGAACCAGAACTTCATTTCATCTCCCTTTTTTAGCTGGCCCTCAATATAACATCATAGTAACCTGTGTTACGTTTTAGTTTAGTTCTATTAATTTTAAAGGCATGTGATCCATTGAAAATATTTCCTTCTCCAAAATTTTGTTGTATAACCAGTGCTGTACACCTAGTACTTGCTCACAGAGCCAACTGAGTACACTTCATTCCCAGCTCTGCATTCAGGGCTGGCAAGCTGGTAGCTTGAAATCAGCCATGGTGTGAATATCTGCACCACAGAAATTTAGATAAGCTATAAATTAGGGCTTCTATGAGTTTGTCTTGGAAAAGCGGGTTGTTAAACATTTACCAGAATATCAGTGATGTTTACACATTTTTAGACATGCATTTGTTACATAAAAGTCATGTGACTACTTCAAAATCACTTTCTTAATGTGAGTGAATTGAGGTTTGGCTTAATATAAAATATTTTTATCACCTTTGGTGTAACCTGTTGGGTGAATAGAAAACAGTATTGTCATCATCAGATGCTTTATACACAATAAAATTAAACCCACTTACATTCAATTTTAAAATCTATTGACTTATCCCAGAATTATTTTTAGTCCATATTTCTCTATACAATCACTTTTGTAAATTTCAAGTTTCTAAATCATAGCATGTTTGGGGGCTACTTTTCTTTCAGTAGATTTATGAAGTTGGGGGAGATGAGTCTGTAGTTACTTTTTCACAGTGAGATTCCAAGATCTCCACTTAACATTGACTAAGCCATCAGCTCATAGAAGTATATATACACTGGCCATTATATATTACTATTACATGTGATCATGTGGTCGGTATGATTTCTCAACTACTGCCAAGATGGGATGATTAAATGGCTTTTTGAGCAAAACTATTCAAATAAAGCAAAGATGCTTTACCTGGTATCACACAGTTCATTGCTGGTGACTGCATCGTCACAGAGAAATTATCTTTCAAATCAATGAATGCTACAGTCAAAAGAGACTCTCCATACTTAAAGATGGAGATGTGAACAATAATTCTTCTTCGTTGGAAAAAATGTGCGTTTTGATAAACTATGTAGGCACACATTAGCTCAGGATGGTGGATTCAAGGAAAGCATGAATATTAATCTATAATATTTTGAAAAGGACATGTTTATGGCAATGGGATGATTACTTACTGGTAATTGTGTCATAATAATATTAGTACTTTACGTACAATCTCAGAAACAAATAACCCGTGGAGCTTAGCACCACAGTATCATCAGCAGCCCGTCGAAAGCAAATCTTTCTTTGAAGACAAATACCTTAAAGAAAATTAAATGAGAATTTGCAGAGTCCTGAATCCCATGGGTACTGGCTCTCTCTAGATAAGCAGGCATCCAAAGAAGGCTGGCTCTTGCTGGAATTGCCATAAACAAGCACAATTTGAACTAAAATCCCAGCCAAACTCTGGCTGCTGAAAACTGCTATCGGTTTCTCAATCCATCCAGGAAAAAAAAGAGAAAGTTAGAATAATGGAAAAATCCTGTGGTTTGAGGGCAGTTTTGTAAAACCTACAGGATTTTTTAAATTGGGAATTTCAAACCTACAGTTTCCAATCTCTGCAAGTCATTCACGGATGCAGGTATTTTTATTATTGTTATTCAGGAAAGTAGAAGTACAGCTGTTAAAACAACAAATATTCTCTTTCAGAAAATACCACAGTGACTGCATTATAAGTGCCCTGGAAAAGAGCCCACAGCCTTTCACCTTGCATTTGAAAGGACAGGGGTCTTGAATCACAGACACAGGACACATGGACGTGATAGAAAAAGAACTGGATTTTCGTCAGATGTTGCCAATTTCCCAAACCATACTTTAGAGAAGATATATATGACATCTTGGGAGTGACAGCTTGCAGATTACCTTCTCAGCCTTTCTATCTCACTTGTATATAGATCCAACAAATATGCATTTATGATGCATTAGCCCAACACCCTTCCTACTGACTCGAGCTACTAGCATGTGGTTCTCCTTGATCATTGAATTCCAATGCTGTTTTCCAGGTTCACCCTTTTCTTTTAAGCACATACTGGACACTCAAATTCACTGCCTCTCTGTCTTAGCTCAGACTGCCATAACAAAGTACCACAGACTGGGTGGCTTAAACAACAAAAATTATTTTCTCACAGTTCTGGAGGCTGGAAGTCCAAAATCAAGGTACTTGCAGAATTTGTTTCTCCTGGGGCTTCTTTCTTTGTCTAGAAGATGGCAGCGTCTTCCTTGTGTTCTCACATGACCTTTCCCTGTGCAAGCACCTTCCTGGTATATCTCCCTCTTCTTATAAGGACACCAGCCCTATTGGATTGAGGGCCCAACTTATGACCTCATTTAACCTTAATCACCTCCTTAAAGGCCCTGTCTCTACGTACAATCACATTGAGGGTTAACATTTCAACATATGAATTTGGCAGCAATACAATTCTGTCCCTCATACTCCTTTCTTTCACTACAGAGGCAGTGGAAAAAATAAGGAAATATATCAGTATTATATAATATAGGTTATATGTGTATATAATATGTATATATATATTATGTATATAATACCGTGAAAAAATACTGATATATAGATCAGTATTATATACATATATGTATATAAGATATACACATACAAGATATATGTATGTAAGGTATACACATACAACATATACGTATATAAGATACACACACAATATATATGTATACAAGATATACACATACAAGATATATGTATATAAGATATATACATATAAGATACATGTATGTAACATATATACCTACAAGATATATACATAGTATACACACACACACACACATATCTCACAGTGATAAATGGCATTAAATCCTGTGAAAAGACCAGAATTTAAACAGAGGAGCCTTCGGATTTACCCCTCACTTGCCCGGCCATGCCTTAATTCCTTATAATGCCTAGTGATGTCCAGTGATGCTCAGCAGTACAAGTTGCATTAGTTCACTGAGATCCAGTATTCTGTCTTATAAAAAGGGAATCAATTAAGTCATTTATTCAATACATCTTTATTGAGCTCCTACTATTTAGCAGGCACTATTCCAGGTGCTGGGGATATAGCAGTGACCAAAACACACAGAAATTCTTCCCTCTCTATACTCCCTTTCCACCCCACAGCACCTCCTTGACCTTTTGTCCCAGCTGGGGAGACAGAAATAAACAGACAAAGTATGTTGGATGGTGCTAAATGCTATGTAGAGAAGTGAACTAAAGGAGTTGAAGAGCAGGAAGGGGTAAATTTTAAATAAGGTGGTCAAAGGGGGTCTCACTGGGAAGGAGGCATTAGAGCAAAGGCTTCTTAGAGATGAGAGAGTATCACATGGTAAGTCATGGAGGCAAGGGGACAATTGGAACTGAGTCTTTGGTGTATTTCAGGAGGAGCTAGAAGGCAGTACAGTGGCTGGAGACGAGTGGGCCAGGCAGAGTAACAGGACATGACATCAGAGACGCAAATCATGGGTATGTTTTATGAAGTGGGGAGCATATGTACAGGACTCTTAGCTCATAATAAGAACGATACATTTAACTCTGAAATGGGATGGAAGGGTTTTAACTGACTTGACTTTATTGAGAATAAACTTGGGAGAGAATGTGACAAGGTAGAAGTGGGAAGAACAGTCAAGAAGCCATTCTGACAGTCTAGGACTAGAGAGTGGAGGTGGAGGTGGTTGGTTCTGGATGTATTTTCAAGGTAAAGTCAACAAGATTTTGCTGATTGATTGAGAGTATGACAGACAAAGACCAAATAGAACACAAGAAGAAAAGTGAAAGAAAAAATGGGGGAAAATGGAGTCATCATTTTTTCTGAGACAGGGAAGAATAGAGAGAGGATAAGGAGTTAGGTAATCTGAGGTGCCCCACTAGACATCCCAGTGGAGAAGTGGAAGAGACACAACATCCCCTTTGTGTAGTTGTTATAAGAATTAATTAAGTCAGGCTGGATGTGGTGGCTCACACCTATAATGCCAGTACTTTGGGAGGCTGAGGTGGGCAGATCACCTGGGGTCAGGAGTTCAAGGCCAGCCTGGCCAACATGGTGAAACCCCATCTCTACTAAAAAATGCAAAACCTAGCCGGGCATGGTGGCAGGTGCCTATAAGTCCCAGCTACTCGGGAGGCTGAGGCAGGGAGAATTACTTGAACTCGGGAGGTGGAGGTTGCAGTGAGCCAAGATCACGCTGCTGTACTCCACCCTGCGTGACAGAGCAAGACTCCATCTCAAAAAATAAAAATAAAAAAGGAATTAATTGAATCAAGAGACACTAACATTAACACTTATTGACTGTTAGCTGTATCAAGTACTGCTCTAAGTACTTTATCTGTGCCATCTCATTTACTCCTCACAACAATCCAGTTAGAAATATTTTTGACCTAATCTTATTGATATGAAAACTGAAGTTAACTATTTGCCCAAAGCCATCAGGAAGCTGACAAGGCCCACGGCCTTCACACTAGACTCTCCTGTTTTTCCTGGATAACATGAAATATGCCAAGGTCATTGTGGTAAAATGTCAAAACAGAAAACCTGTGCTGTCTGCAGGTTAATTCTCTACTCAGATCCTTTTGACTGATGGTTCATACTGTCCTTTGTGGCATCTGTATTTTCATGGAACAGGGAGCCCAGTACGGTTTCCAGCCATCTGCAGAGACAAAGCTGGAGCTAATGTGCTGTCTTAGTCCATTTTGTGTTGCTACCTTAGAATACCTGAGACTGGGTCATTTACAAAGAACTGAGACTTATTTCTTACAGTTCTTTATACAAAGAAATCCAAGGTACAGGGGTCCGTATCTGTTGGGGACTTTCTTGTACATCATTCCATGGTGGAAGGTGGAAGGGCAAGACAGTGTGCAAGAGAGCAAAAGAGGGCCAGGCTTGCTTTTATAACAAGCCCACTCTCAAGATAATGAACACACTTCCGCAATAATGATATTTATCCATCCATGAAGGCAGAGGTCTCATAACCCAATCAATCACCTCTCAACAGGCCCCAATACTGTTATACTGGGGGTTAAGTTTCCAATGCATGAACTTCAGGGGACACATCAAACCACAGCATCCAGCTTCTGCTGGTTCATTTTTATAGCAAAACATACATATTAAAGAAATAGAAAAGCAAGAAACAACAGAGAGTGTAAGAACATGAAAGTGGGAGAGTATAGGCCACCACCATGAAGGCACAAATCTGTAGGGTCCTGGAAAACCACCCTGGTGTCTCCTGTGAGAGTATGTCTTGAAGCTCTTGGATGCAAATTAACAAAGACCCAGGACTCCTGAGGGAGAACACTGTACTCTCCTTCCCATGCTTCTAAACAACAGGAAAGAGACCAAGAGGATATGAGGGGTGACAGAGGCCATTCATCCTTGCCAGCATGAGACTTCCCTCCCATCCTTCCTTCTTTCACAGCAAGACTCACTCACACTTAGACGTTCTCAAGAGTCAAGGTAGAAGGAGCAGGTGAGGCATCTGGATTTAGAATCCTCAAACAGCAAAGCATTTCTGATTCTTTCTCAAAACCCACCACGCCCTCACACCCCCACCTCATGAGGCAATAGCTACATTTGTGTGTGTTTCAGCCATTACAATGCAGCAAGCATTTTTAGGTCCAGTTCATTTTCAGCCAAAAAGAACCCTTAGGGCACAAAGATTCTATTATCTGAAGATAAAGGCAAAGAGAGAAAAGAGGACTTTTCCCCAGGTGTAGCCACAAGGTTAGGAAGCTTATGAGCAACGTTAGCCAGCTCGTGGGTTGCGTAAGCCTAGCCAGCTCCTGGCAGGATATCATCTAAGGAACCCCTCCAGACCCCACCCCCCAGTTCCACATTAAATGCTGTCTTTCCCAACAAAAACTCTCCATTGAGTGAGGCTCTCTGGAGAAACGTGCCTCTAATAATCACATAAGAAGCTTGGCAGACAAATGCATGGCCACTGAATCCACTTGTAAAGGAGAATATCCAATAATTGAAAGGAGAGTTTAAAAATTCACAGGAGCCTTTAGCTGCTTCCTCGCAGCTGGTACTCAGGTAGCCAGGAGCTTTCTCAGGTCACCTGGGCAGCGTCCTGTGGGAACCCAGGTGCTTTCCCCTCCCACTCTCCCCTGAGTCAACAATCCCTGAGGAAGTGTCCTTTGTTAGCCTGTCCCATGGCTTAATCTTTGCACCAAATACCAGCCTCTAGCATTTGCAGAATGCAGCATGCAAGAGAAATTGAATCTGGCATAAGACCTGGACCCACTGGATAACCTTGGGGCTGAGTCTTTTGTTCCCCTAGTCCTTCGGCTCAAAGAGGGGCTGCAATGAGAACCAGAAATGACATTTGAGCTTAAGCCTTTCCCAGGGAAATAAATCACTGTGAAAAGATAAACTTGGAAACCTGATTTGGCCTTTTTCTTTTTTACTTGAATATCCCTTCAGAGGTGTAGAAGAAAGTTCACATCACAAAAGGCGCATTTAGAAAGTATTAACTTGGAGGCCAGATTCAAAGAGAAGAAAAAATTTACAGTTAAGGATTAAGCCACAAAAAGCTGGAATAAGAACCTGACTTTGGGTAGGATCTTCTCTGCAAAGGTCCAGGTTAGTTCTTAATACAACAGTATGTGACACCACTCAAGCTGGGACTCCTAGCAGATGGCTCAGTGTCTTCCAGGGTGGCCCGTGGACCTACTATGGTATTAATGTTTACAAATGAAAAATGCCCCTGCTTTGGTTTCTAGCATAAATCACCGAGGACACTTCTTTAAAAATTTTTCTTTTTGGATATGACGGCTTTTTGTTTCAGGAAAAAAAAAAAAATGAACATTTGCATGAAGCAGAAGCCAAGAGAGTGGAATGAACTGTATTTGTTATCACTGTTATTTGTTTGCTGGTGGTGGGGAGGGCATCTTAAAGTACGGATAGTAGGGTTTTGGTACCCCAGAAAAAGATTCTATAACAAGGATGGGAATGGAAATATAGTTGACTTTTGAATGATGCTTGTGGAGGCACCAACCATCCACGCACTGGAAAATCTGCAAATAATTTTTGACTCTCCAAAAACTTAACTACTGATAGCTTACTATTGACCAGAAGCCTTACTGATAATCTAAACAATTGATTAACACATACTTGGTATGTTATATGTATTATATACTGTATTCTTTTTTTTTTTTTTTTTTTTTTGAGACGGAGTCTCGCTCTGACGCCCAGGCTGAAGTGCAGTGGCCGGATCTCAGCTCACTGCAAGCTCCGCCTCCCGGGTTCTCGCCATTCTCCTGCCTCAGCCTCCCGAGTAGCTGTGACTACAGGCGCCGCCACCACGCCCAGCTAGTTTTTTGTATTTTTTAGTAGAGACGGGGTTTCACCGTGTCAGCCAGGATGGTCTCGATCTCCTGACCTCGTGATTCGCCCGTCTCGGCCTCCCAAAGTGCTGGGATTACAGGCTTGAGCCACCGCGCCCGGCCATATACTGTATTCTTACAGTAAAGTAAGCTAGAGAAAAGGTTATTAGAAAATCATAAGGAAGAGAAAACAGGCTTACTATTCATGGAGTGGAAGTGGATCCTCATAAAGATCTTTATCCTCATGGTCCTTGTGTTGAGTAGACTGAGAAAGAAGAGGAAGGGGAGGGGTAGGTCTTGCTGTCTAAGAGTGGCACCGGCAGAAGAGGTGAAGGAGGTAGAAGGAGAGGCAGGAGAGACCGGCACATTCAATTTAATTGTTATTGAAAAACATCTGCATATAAAACAGTGAACCCATGCAGTTCAAATCTGTGTTGAGCAAAGGTTAACTGTAGTTTGTTTGAAAGGTGATCCCAGGATACTGTTAAGGGAAGGGGTAAGGAAGTGAGACAGGGAAGGGAAGGGAATCAATGAAGTGGGTGTCATTGAGCAAGTTACCACCATAAGCAGCTGAAGCTCATTCCTACCAGAAACCCCTGGGGGTTGGTGGACATCATGCACTTCAGAATTTTCGCAGTTGAAAAGCTAAGGTATGAATACTTCCTGCCTATCTTTGCTCAAGAACTGCCTCTAGAGCACCAACACACCACTCTCAGCTTCCTCTGCCTGCTGGCTGGGCTTACCCCAGTGCCCAGATGAAAGCCCACAGCTGAAGGTTGGCAGGTGCTGGTAGCCAGCCAGCTTCAGCACATGGCCATGAATGCTAAGGAATAAGAGGGGCACGAACACTACCACTAAAAGTGGACAGGTCACCCATGGGGATTTTTGGCACATATAGATATTTTTGCCCCAGGGTGACTTTATTTATTTGACATTATAAAATTCTACCAGACAACTATGGAAGCACATGTAATACACATTATACACATGCACACACACATACATACACACTATGGCAAATGGTCATGATGATGAAATGTGTATTACTCAGTAGCCCATACACCAAATTAAAAAAGATGAAGGTGTCTGAAATAATAATAGACTAATAAAATGAGCAAATTGTCAACTATAAGGCAGCAGGTGGGAGTCAAGAAGACTATAGTACAATTTTTGCATTTGTGTGTTATTCTTTAGGAAAGCAAAAGGAATAATTTTTCATACACTTATATCGTCTATATTCTGGCAGCATCCCAATTTTACTTGAAAACAAGTATATTGCCACCAGGTAACCATGAGAATGCTACCTGGAGCTAGTGAATTTAAACTAATATTATTAAGTGTATACAAAGATGCATGTATTGAAATAGTTATTTTATAAATAGAAATAAATGTAATAAGAAAAGAAAGAATTTAAGAAGGGAAAAATGGCACATATATGATTTGGGCACTCACTTTCTTAATAGGAACAAATATGATTTGTCAGAAATTTAAGCACTGAGTATATCACTTACCATATACCTCTGTAAAATGGGAAGATACCACTAATTATAGTACAACAGTCCCAATAATGCAGAGGGTTCACTCAAGATTGGTAAGTAGAAAGAGAGCTGAGAAATATTTGGAAATATATTATGTTGAAATCACTCATTATTAATGTGAAATTAGTAATGGGACCTAGTCAGACCCATTAAAAAGATGCACAATGAGGCCAGGCATGGTGACTCACACCTGTAACCCCAGCACTTTGGGAAGCTAAGGTGGGCAGATCACTTGAGGTCAGGAGTTCGAGACCAGCCAGGCCAACATGGTGAAACTGCATCTCTAATAAAAACACAAAATTAGCCAGGCTTGGTTGTGGACGCCTGTAATCCCAGTTACTCGGGAGGCTGAGGCAGGAGAAATGCTTGAACTCAGGAAGCGGAGGTTGCAGTGAGCCAAGATCACACAGCTGCACTCCAGCTGGGGAGACAGAGCAAGACTCCATCTCCAAAGAAAAACAAAAAAAAAAGATGCTCAATGAAAAATGTATTTCCCTCCTATCCAGGGTTCACAATTGCCTTCCTCAAAGATAACTGCTGCAAATGGTATTTAGGCCCTTGTTGTGAGCCAAATTGAGTTCCCCAAAAAATTTATGTGCTAATACCCTAGCCTCCAGTTCCTCAGAATATGACAGTATTTGAAGACAGAGCCTTTAAAGGGATGATTAGGTAAAAATGGAGACATTGGAATGATCCCTAATCTAATATGAATGGTGTCCTTATAAAAGAGAGGATTAAGACATATAAAGAGACATCTGATGCATGCTCCCACAGGAAAAACCATGTGGGGATGCAGAGAGAAAGTAGCCACATCGGCAAGCCACAGAGAGGGGCCTCAGAATGAAATCAGCCTGGCTAATGTCTTGACCTTGGGCTTCCAGCCTCCAGAACTGTAAGAAATTTCTGTTTTCTAAACTACCCAGTCAGTGGTATTTTGTTAATGGCACCACCCCTAGCAAATTACTACAGCTTTCCTTCAAGAACTCTTCTACACGTATTCAATATACAGAGATGGTGAACAGATGGAGAGAGAAAGAGGTAGAGAAAGAGATTTATGTTTACTTTTTTCTAACACAAAAAGTTAACCAACAGTATACAGTGTTCTACAGCTTACTATTTTTACTTTACAGTATATCTTGAAAATTGTTTCAAATCAGTATATACAGACGTATGTCATTCTGTTTGACCACTGTACAGTTTTCTTTTTCTCTCTTTTTTTTTTTTTTTTTTTTGGACAGAAGCTTGCTGTGTTGCCCAGGCTGCGGTGCAGTAGCATCACCTCGGCTCACTGCAACTTCCGCCTTCTGGGTTCAAGCAATTCTTCTGCCTCAGCCTCCCAAGTACCTGGGATTACATATGTGCACCACCATGCCTGTCTAATTTTTGTATTTTGTTTTAGTAGATATGGGGTTTCGCCATGTTGGCCAGGTTGGTCTCGAACTCCTAACCTCAAGTGATTTACCTGCCTTGGCGTCACAAAGTGCTGGAATTACAGGCATGAGCCACCATGCCTGGCTCCATTGTACAGCTTTCTACTGTATGAATAAACCATAATTTATTTAGCCAGTTACGTCTTGTTGGTCATTTAGTTTCTTCTCAGTCTTTGGGACAAGCAATATTATACCTCAGTCTTTACCTATATGTTCAAGTAAACTTGGAGAATAAACTAGGTGAACGGCTACATTCTATAAAGACATCCCCCAAGCAGGGCAGGCGTGGGTCTATTTCCCTCACCTTCACTGACCCTTTGTACTGCCAGTCTTTGGGTTTGTACCTTCCTTTCATTTGACCTTCCTAGCAAGCCAGTTTAGGATGTAGGACAGTATACATTAACCCAGATAAGCAGGTATGATACTGAGCCAAGTTCCAACAAGATTAAAGAAAGGAGGCTGGGCACAGTGGCTCATGCCTGTAATCCCAGCACTTTGGGAGGCCGAGGTGGGTGGATCATTGAGGTCAGGAGTTCAAGACCAGCATGGCCAACATGGTGGAACCCCATCTCTACTAAAAATACAAAAATTAGCCAGATATGGTAGTTCATGCCTGTAATCCCAGCTACTCCAGAGGCTGAGGCATGATAATTGCTTGAACCTGGCAGGCGGAGGTTGTAGTGAGCCAAGACGATGCCACTATACTCCAGCCTGGGCGACAATGCAAGACTCTGTCTCAAAAAAAAAAAAAGAAAGAAAGGAAGGAACAGATTGTAAAAAGAATCTGTGTGGCTGGGTGTGGTGGCTCAAGTCTGTGATCCCAGCACTTTGGGAGGCCAAGGCAGGCGGATCACCTGAGGTCAGGAGTTTGAGACCAGTCTGATCAACATGGAGAAACACCGTCTCTACTAAAAATACAAAATTACCCAGGCATGGTGGCACATGCCTGTAATCCCAACTACTCAGGAGGCTGAGGCAGGAGAATCACTTGAACCTGGGAGGTGGAGGTTGCAGTGAGCCTAGATTGCGCCATTGCACTCCAGCCTAGGCAACAGAGTGAAACTCTCACAAAAAAAAAAAAAAAAAAAGAAAGAAGAAGAAGAAAAATCTGTGAAGGAAGGTCAAGAAGGAAAGAAGAAACTCACACACACACACACACGCACACACACGCATAAAACATTCATGGACATTACATTAGGTAGTTACATGACTAACAGCCTTCTCTCACATATTTTAGAAGCTATGAAATTAATTGATCCTGGCATTGAGAGTTGCAAATAGCATTATCTGTTTTCATCCCTTGGGTACTAGCTACAAGCAGCCTAATACAAAAAGCCTCCCTAGCAATGGCCTGTTAGCAAATCGTGTTGATTCTCCAGAACAAATGTCTTCTTACACCCTTTAATTGAACATTCCCTTTCCTGGATGGTTTGTCTATTATAAACCCACAGAAAATTATGTAGTTTAAAAAAAATCAAAGGACTTTTCTATCTTATAGCACAGGTAGACTATCTAACCCATTTCACCATTACTTTTTAGAAATAAATGCCAGCTGTAATTTTGAATGTACTAAGAACAGGTGTAATAGTGTGTCTACTGGTCATCCGTCCTGCTCGAGCCTGGCTGACAAGGATGAACTTTCTATTCTTATGAATCACCTTAATGCACTCCTGCAGGAGATTTGCAGCAGTGTTAGTACATTTGGAAGGCCACGGTGCTGCAAAACTTGCATCCCAGCTTTGAAATATTTATCATTACTCTTCCTTCCTGTTTGCTCTGAAAACATTCCCTGGCAAACCCGGGGGAAAAGGTGAGTTCAGTGTCCTTCTCTCTCCTCAATTTCAGAAAACTCTGCCCCTGCACTGCAGATAACACCAACAGATAGGTGACAATATGAAGAAACATGTTCCTTCTTTGCAGCTACTGCAGAGTTCCTTACAGAGGAATAGGTCTATGTGTGAAAAGAGATTGCACTTGGAAGACCTCACAGATCAGCGATCTGGACAGAACTTGTCCACTGAGACAAGGGGTGGGGGTGGGGTGGGGTTAGTTGTGTTTCTGGAGGGTGGAGCATGTGAAGATGTGATCAGAGACATGGGAAAAATCTGGGACCCTCATCCATGCCTACTCCCCCAAACCCTTCATTAGAAGTCAAAAATTACAATGAATTTGTTGTATTCACGTGACAAATATCAATTGAGTGCCTACTGTGTGTTTCAGGCACTGACATAATGGTTGGATTCAGGAGTCCAGGTCATGCCAATTAACTTCTTGAGGATTGGGATGACACAGAATTCCAAATCTTGGACCCAACACAGTTGTTGAAGGATTATCTGTGATTGTGTAGGTTGTGCACCTGCCACTTAGCCTAAGTCCTCTCTACCCCTCATCTCATGAGTGGAGAAGAGGAGCTGTTAGAAAGTTCTGATAAGGTTAACATAGGTTGTAGTCAGATTACCAGGGAACATTGTCAAGAATGGATCAGCCACAAATACATCACATCAAGCATAGAATAGTTTCATCTTGGGCCTAGAGAAAGACGTAAAAATGGCCTTTGTATTAATAAGTAAAACACAGAGGTAGACAAACCTGCAGTCAAATATCATCTCTAGTGTTGTGTGTCTTTGGGCAGTTACTTAACTTCCCTGAGCCTCAGTATCATCAGGTCCTCACCTATAAAATGGAAATAATTATAGTACCCATTGCACAGGTTCATGCTGAAGATAGAATTAAATGAGGAATTACACACACACACACACCACTACCTGTCACATAATAAGAACTCCATAAATACTAGTTATCATTATTATCAAGTCATACAGAAGGGCCCTTCTTCCCAGCTTTTATGCATTTTTTACAGAATACCCACTTTCTTCTTTCAGGCACCCACAAATTGCATGGGGAGGCATACCCTGACTATCACATCAAATATCATCTTCAGCAAAAAAATCCTGACCCTTCTGCAATTAGGACACCCCACTTGTCTGAGGACATCAGACTCAAACGGGAGGATTCTCTGTTAGGATAGTCACACATTTGACTTGGGGAAATATAATTAATGCACACACAGAGGTGCAGATACTTTTGCTTTCCTTAATGGGAAGCTGAGTACAAAGGAAGCAGCATTGGGCTTAGCCAGAAGAGGTGGAGTTCTGATTCTGCTGCTGGCCAGCTCTGTACCTTGACCATCACAGTTTTTTTCTGAATGACTTTTCTTACTGACCACTGTTGTAAGGTCTGTAAGATGAAGAGGTTTGTAAGGAACTCCGTACAAATGAAATTTAGGGTGGCATTATTGTTTGGATGACATAGAAAGACAGTGGTATTGAAATCAAACAGACTCAGGTTTGCTTTCCTACTCTGCCACTCACTGGCTGTGTTGCTTTGGGTGAGTCACATAACTTCTCTGGTCAATCTCTTTCTTCGTACCTCTAAAATGCAGGCAATAATAGCTGCTCTGCTGAGGTTACAGGGCTGCTAAGTCTCAAACCTGAAAAAAAAATGAATAACGGCTGGGCGTGGTGGCTCACGCCTGTAATCCCAACACTTTGGGAGGCTGAGGCGGGTGGATCACGAGGTCAGGAGATGGAGACCATCCTGGCTGACACAGTAAAACCCCGTCTCTACTAAAAATACAAAAAAATTAGCCGGGCATAATGACTCGTGCCTGCAATCCCAGCTACTCAGGAGGCTGAGCCAGGAGAATTGCTTGAACCTGAGAGGCAGAGGTTGCAGCAGTGAGCCGAGATCCTGCCACTGAGCTCCAGTCTGGGCTACAGAGTGAGACTCCATCTCAAAAAAAAAAAAAAAAAAAAAAAAGAATACCAAAGAGCTTTGAACTTTAAAACAAAAGCTGTGGTGGTTATTTGAGGCTGTGATTCATCACAATTAGAGCATTTCTTTGGGCAGCTGTGTAGCCCATAACCCAACAAGGTAGAACAGAAAAGTGAAGCCAATGAAGCCAGAAAAAGCAGGGGAAATGCCAAGACAGCAGAAGTCATTTTTCAACCCAAGGTCTGATGGGAACCCAGGACCTACATTATTTGGAAGAGGAGAGGTGGCTAGAGAGTCTACCTGTTTGTGATGGGAAGCTCACTCCTAACCTGAGGCTGCTGCCAGGAATTACAACGCAGCACAGATCCCAAGTGCTTCCCCTGACCCAGCAACCCTGTTTTCTCAAGCTCCACAGGTGAGTTCTCTGTGGCCTCCTTTAAATGCCCAAATGTCAGCGCCCAACCTGCTTGGCGAGGAGGGGACCCTGCAGCCAGAGGCACAGTTGGAGAGTGTTGATCTGCACTCGCTCCCAAATAAACATCCATGGCTATTTCATTAGCCTCACACACCTTTCCATCCTTGGTTGATTCGTTCTACTTCTTGAATAATGCTGTCTTTACATTCTGCTCCAAATGCCAGGTCTAGCTAGTGCACAAACAATAATTACACTGTGTTCCCCAGTGTTCCTGTAAAGATGATCAGTGGCGTCCCTTTTGAGAATGGCAGAGGAGTAAAAAAGACAGGAAATCTCTGAAATCATCTGACTCCCCAAGGTTTTGCTCCCAAATAAACATTTAATTCATATTCATTGTTGTGCTTTCCTCATGCTTCTGACAGTAAAAAGTTTTTAGTATGATTCCACTGAAAAGAAATGTGGGGCAAAATAAAGAAATGCCAGAAAGGAAAGTGGTTGTCTCTTCAAGTGCTTCTCATCCTTTTTCTTTCTTTATATTTTTAATGCTTACAAAACAAGGTGATGGTCAGGCTAAAGGTCCATCTCACCAGGCAGACTGCCCCGCTATTTGTAGCTGCAGGATGCTCGAAAACATCTGACAAGTCCAACAGAAAGGACTATTTTCAGTGCCAAGGAGAAAGCAAAGGGTCTGAAGGCCAAATCTTGCTATCTCAAAATGATGGTTATTTGCCTATGTTAGCTACAGCTGATATTTTTTTATCCCAAGGAAACCCTGTCATTGTGGTATTTATTGTCTTCCCATTGTGGTCCTGCTTCCTAATGTCTGTTGCCCTACCAGCTGGAGGAGGGACATCTGCCCCTTCCCTGAATGTCACTAGAAGTCTGTTAAAGGAAGAAATAAAGCATTACCTCACCTACAACACCCAAATCCCAAAGGTGTTGCAGCTTCAGTGCACACCCAGCAAAGGTGAGTGCCCCGGCACAAGGCCTCAACTCCTGCGCAATCTCCATTTACACTTATCCAGGTTCCTTTAGGATTTTTCACACACAGACACACAAAGGTCCAGCCTTACTGTTCCAGTCACCCTTTGGGGCAGGGAGTAAACCCTTCATCAAAACAAAGCTAGTCACACAGGCTCTACCCTGATGCAGAATTTTCATTGCAGATTGTCAGGAAAATGAGTTTATCTGTAAGCTTCAAAGAGCTCTTGTTAGATGATGAAACCCTTTCAAATCTAATACTCATTTTTTAATTTTAATTGTTATTTTAAGTTCTGGGGTACATATGCAGGATGTGCAGGTTTGTTACATAGGTAAATGTGTGCCATGGTGGTTTCCTGCACCTATCAACCCATCACCTAGAATTTAAGCCCAGCATGCATTAGCTATTTTTCCAATGCTCTCCCTTCCCCCCACCCCCCCGACAGGCCCCCCATGTGTGTTTTTCCCCTCCCTGTGTCCATGTGTTCTCATTCTTCAGTTCCCACTTATAAGTGAGAACATGTGGTGTTTGGTTTTCTGTTCGTGTGTTAGTTTGCTGAGGATAATGGCTTCTAGCTCCATTCATGTTCCTACAAAAGACATAATTTCATTCCTTTTTATGGCTGCATAGTATTCCATGGTTTCATTCACATTTTCTCAATTGCAAGGCACCCAGGGCATCCAGACTAGGGGGAGTGTTTTTATTTTAGTGGATCTGGTCCTGACATGAGGCCTGCAGCCTCCACCTCTGCTTCTGAGCCACCAGGTTTGTGGGAGATGGAACAGCTTCTCTGACCAGATCTCCACGAGATTGCTCAGGAAGGGGGAGGTGGCAATCAGTCTTCACAGTGCTGAGCCTTTTTTCTAAAAGAAAAAGAGAACTTGCAATTGAGAAAATGTGAATGAAGTCAGCCTTTCTCCCCAGATTCCATCATTCTGAACACCTGGAAAGATGTCTAAATAAGAGGAAAGATTTTCCCTGCTATCCAGACACAATATCTGATAATGAGCCACTGAAAACACATTTGTACTGCTTTGATCAGACCCTGAAACAGCAGCTAACAACTGTTGCTCCTTCCAAAAGAACCAAAATAATGTTTGTCATATGAATACCTGAGCCTTTAAACAGAATGTCAGTAGCAGTTTACAACTTTTAATTAAATTGCACTTCTTTTCAACATTGAAACATCTTTTATAAATTTCTAATTACAAAAAAAGATATATGCTTATAAAAAATTTAATCAGTACAGCTATGAATAAAGTAGAAAGATATTCTCCAAACTCTCCCACCTCTGAAGACAACCACTGTAAATATTTAGGTGTAAATCCCTTGAGAATGTTTGTATGCATATATGTTGGTTTTAAGTAAAATAGCAAGAATGTGTTTGACACATTTATTTATTTTAATGAAAATGTTGAAAGCACCTCAATGTCCATCAGTAAGAAAATAGTAAATTAAATTCTAGGACATCCATACAGTGGAATACCTTGCAGCTACTAAAAGAAAGCAAGAGATTTATATGCACTGACAATGAAAGATGTGCACAGTATATTTTTAAATGAGAAAAGCAAGTTGTAGAACAATAAATTGCATTCCAAATCTTAAGCGTTTGCCTGTGCCTTCAGCCCACTGCACATTCTTCTTATCTCATTAATCATGATGCCTCATTTTTCATTATTTATTTTGGGTGAATGCAACAGTTATCAACATATTGTCTTTTAGCTACCAATCCAGCTGTCTTTACCCTGCTTGGTGATACTGGCACTGGACCCTGTAAACATTTCTCCTATGCCTGCTGCCTGGCCATCACAAGGGAAGGAGCTTCTATTTCCAATTCTCTTGTGATTTTGTTCCTAGCAGAACAGCTTCCAGAGGACCAGTACATCAGAGGCCAAAAGTGCTCACTCTCTGAGAAGTTTTTCTGCCACTTCATAGGCTGCTTCATGGAAACCAGCTCTGACCCACTGGCACTCTACTGTGAAGTTCTTGGCTACCATTAGACTGGCCCTATAGACCAGCTCCAGACAACCCCACCCTTTAGTGAGCTATTCCTAAAAACTAGCCCTAGCCTGGGCCCGCTGGAAGATTTCTTCACTGCCACCAGGTTGGTTGCATGGTCCTGTGGTAACAAATGCCTCTTCATCAAGTTCTGAAGCTTAACTTCATATATATATGTGGGGGTGGAGACTGGATCTCCTAAGTTTTTGTGTATGTGTTCTCTCCCTCAACTCCAGAGATAATGGCTCCTTTTGCTGAATTTGGTATTCCTAATTCCGCAGTGCCTTCTTTTACCTCTTGTATTAGATAACCACGTCTTAGTAGTTAATAATTTTTACATGAGATTTCCCTGTTCAAATTACTGGTGTGGTTTCTGCCTTCTTACTGTACCCTGACGGATATGCTAAATATAAGTAAACAGAAGAAGAAATTCCAAAACACGAAGCATTCACTTCATGTAGTATGAAGATGAGTCTTTGGGAAAATAATGACTAGAAAATTGTTTGGCAGTTTGGAGACAAGAGTTAAAAGGCAAGTCTTGGCCTTTACAACTCAAGCATCCATTAAACTGCCCCTCGCCTTCTGTCTAAATCAATGGGCCACAGGTAAAATGGATCCCTTTCAGACTTATGAATAGAGATAGTGTGATTTTAGGTGTCAACTTGACTGGATTAAGCAAAACCTAGAGAGCTGGCCAAGCATTATTTCTGAGTGTGCCTGTGAGGATGTTTCTAGAGGAGACTGGCATGTGAGCTGGTAGACTGAGTGGGGAAGATCTGCCCTCAGTGTGGTCAGGCATCCAATCATCTGGGGGCCTGGTTCGAACAAACAGGCAGAGGAATGGTGAGTTCCTTCTTTCTCTCTCCTGGAGCTGGAAAATCCTTCTTCTCTTGCCCTTGGACATCAAAACTCCAGGCTCTCTGGCCTTTTGCCTCTAGAACTTGCACCAAGGGCCTCCCCATGTTCTCAGGCCTTCAGCCTCAGACTAAGGGTTACATCATCAGCCTCCCTGATGTTCTGAGGCTTTCAGACTTAGACCGAGCCATGCTGCAGGCATTCCAGACTCTCCAGCTTGCAGATGGCTATCATAGCTGATATGATTTGGCTGTGTCTCCACCCAAATCTCATCTTGAATTGTAACTCCCACAATTCTCACCTGTCGTGGGAAGAACCTGGTGGGAAGTGATTGAATTACGGGGGTGGATCATTCCTGAGCTGTTCTCATGATAGTGAATGAGTCTCATGAGATCTGATTATTTTAAAAACAGAAGTTTCTCTGCACAAGCTCTCTCTTTGCCTGCTGCCATACACATAAAATGGGACTTGCCCCTCCTAGACTTCCACCATGATTGTGAGGCCTTTCCAGCCACATGGAACTCAGAGTCCAATTAAGCCTCTTTCTTTTGTAAATTGCCAAGTCTCAGGTATGTCTTTATCAGCAGTGTAAAAACAGATGAATACAGTACGGCTTCTCAGCCTCCATAATTGCATGAGCTGATTCCCCTAATAAGTCTCTTATCTATTATCTATCTCTCTATCTATCTATCTCTATCCATATCCCATTGGCTCTGTCTCTCTGGAGAGCCCTGACAAATAGAGATATTAAAAATAGGAAAGGCTTGGTGGAGGGCCAGCCCCATGAGAAATCAGGAAGGAGCTCGAGTTGATTCAGATAAGCTCATGGGCATGATGGACATTTTCTTTCCCACAACCTCCTGAAAATATGGAGAGTCCTACCCTAGTTTTGGAGAATGACTTTGTGAGGAAAAACAACAAAAGGGGCTGGGAGAGCCACACAGAATAGTCAGAATAGTCAGATTTAATGGTTATGGCTCGTGAGTGAATGCTGATGACAGGATGAGGAGGTGGACTAGAAGATCAACTGAAGCAGTTCTCAACTTGGGGGGGCGAGACATGAAATACAGTGAAAACCAGGTGACTTTTCTCCCCTGGGTTCCCCAGCGCTAGAAACAGGCTGGGAAGGGAGACTAGGGGGTTCTTGGCCAGGGGCTTTACTCTTGTCCACACAGTCTCTCCAAATGGGGTTCATTCCGTCATCGCAGGAGCCACCAGCCCCGCATCTTTATCACATTCTCTGTATCACCTCTTTACCCTTCTCCCTCTCCAAGCTGAGAACTTTAACCCAGGGGATGAGAACCAATTGCTCTTCATGATGTATCTTTCCACCTCAATTTGAAAAGCTAAAAATCTGACCCTTTTGTTCTGTGGGTTCACTGTAACTGTCCCCTCGCCCCCCGCACCCCAGGTGATGGGCACCTGTCATCAGACAGCCTGTTGGAGACTCATGGGACAACAAGAGACAATAGATAGAAATTATCCAACAGTTTGGGTAAATAAGTGTGCTTCATAATTAAGCAGCAAATCAATATACTGAGATGTGAATATAAGATAAATAGGAAAAACTAACAAAATAAGGATGTAGGCCGGGTACGGTGGCTCCCGCCCACTATAATCCCAGCACTTTGGGAGACCAAGGTGGGCGGATCACGAAGTCAGGAGATCGAGACCATCCTGACCAATATGGTGAAACCCTGTCTCTACTAAAAAAAAAAAAAAAAAAAAAAAAAAGCCGGGTGTGATGGCATGTGCCTGTAGTCCCAGCTACTTGGGAGGCTGAGGCAGAGGAAACACTTGAACCCAGGAGGCAGAGGTTGCAGTGAGTCAAGATCATGCCACTGCACTCCAGCCTGGCGACAGAGCAAGACTCCATCTCAAAAAAAAAAAAAAAAGTAGATTAGAGGTTGGCAAGCTTTTTCATAAATCACCTGATAACAAATAGTTTGGGCTCTTCAGGTAACGAAGCAAAATCCAAAATACATACATACATAAAAAGAGAGAACACATTTTCATTAGATTTTTATTAAAAAACTCAAAGTATGATAATAATTGATAAGTATAAATTTTTGTAATACAGGTCTACTAATGAGAAAAATGGGATTCTTTGTTTTGGGGATAACCTTTCACTTAACTTGGGACTCAAAGTTTGTGTTCCTTATGATCAGATCAATTGCAAATGTTCATCAATAAAGACTATTTTTCTTATTTGCTGTGCAAAATAAGCAGCAGGCCAGACTTGGCCCACAGGTCTATAGGTTGTAGTTTACCAATCCCCAATTTAAAAGGATAATGGTATAGAAAAAATTGTGTTTCAATGGAAAATCAGTTATTGTCTAGATAACCCAAGCAGTTATCTGATTCTTGATTTTCATTATCTTTGAGATATTTGATAACTCTGTAACTTGCAGGTAAGAGATACACATGCAAATTCTGTCCAGTCTGGTAGAGGTTTGACTTCTCTCGCTCCCTATGTGAAGAAAAAAAAAAAAAACAGTTTTGTTTCAACATTTCTTACTCCATGTAAATTTGTGCTGCTTGGCCTTCTTTATTTGAACCAGTAATTATCTCTGCCTGATCCTTCATGAATAAAATCTCTAGCATGTGTTCATTTCTACATCTGTATGACAGTCAAGATTATTTTTCCAAAAGTATCTTTTAGCGTTGGTAAGAAGGTAGGGCCAGTTATTCAAAGATAGAACCATTTAAGCCAAGTGTGTTAGTGTTCTATGCAGCCCATAACAAATCACCACATACTTAGTGACTTAACACAGCAGAAGACCAACATGAGTCTCATGGGGCTGGAATCAAGGTGTCTGCACAACTGAGGCCTTCTGGAAGCTCCAGGAGAGCCCCATTCCTTGGCTTGGGGCCTCATCACTCCAGTCTCTGCTTTCATCATCACGGTGTTTTCACCTCTCACTCTGACTCCTCCTGCCTGCCTTTTACAATGACTGCTGTGATTACATAGAGTTCACCCAAATCACCTAGGATAATCTCCCCATTTCAAGAATCTCAACTAAATCACATCCACAAAGTACCTTCTGCCATATAAGGTAACATTCACAGGTTCTAGGGACATGGACATATTTGGGAGCCCATTTTTTAGGCTAGCATATCAAGGAAAAGTAGGAAAAGCAGGAACTAGAAAATTAAAAGGCTGAGAAAACACAAAAACTTTTTGTAGGGCTCTTCATCTAAGGCTTTTTTTTAATTGCAAATAAAGGAATTATCAAATAAATTATAATACATACATCTATCACTGAAATATTAAGAGCAGTTATATCAAATGGTTTGTGTTGTTGTATATTGACAATACATTTCATGGCAGAGAAAAATTTTTAAGATACTGTAAATAACAGAAACACTATGAACAGTGTTACTACATTTGTGTACATTGAAAAAAGAATAGTATACATTGTGGCTAAATGGATTCATGGTGTACCACAAACTGCTATGATGTGTGCTTATCTCTGGAGGGGAAGGTGGGATCAAGTAGGGGCATGAAGGGGAACTTCCACTTTGTATTTACGTACTTGGGAACTATTTGAATATTTATAATATTGTATTTTACATTGCATATAATAGTTTTTTAATCACGGTAATGAAAATGTTAAGGACAAACCAGAAGGGACAAAAATCCCTTCCCTTCCTCTTATAACAATACTTTTCTGGTCCCTCTAAGAAGCTAAGTGCATTAGTGAGCAAAGAAATGATCCTATCATGCTGGGACGAGACGGAAGAGGATGGACAGGCACAGGTGAGTGGTCTCTTGCCAGAGGTAAGCACATGTTTGCTCAGCTCTTGGGCTATTAAAAAAAAAAAAAAAAACTGCTGTAATCCACAGGTAGGAGGCCCCTTGTTAAGTCCCATTCCTCTGAACTTTTTTCTTCTGCAGGCAAAGTCTGAACTGAGCAGGCACCCTGGATGCTGTCAGAACATTCTACGGTGTCCATGTGGATCATTTCTTCCTTTGATATCCTGCCACTGTAAGCTGGGTCCTAATTAGCAGCCAGGATGTAACATAACACAAGTTCTAGAAATATGCAGTTTCTGCAAGCAGCCGGCTTCCCTCTTATTATGTTAATAATGAAGATATTCCCTGTGGTACCTTGGGACGGCATATCTGATAAAAACCAGCAGAACAACTGCATGTTCCAGACATTCATGCTGAATAAACAGAACAAGCAGAGATGGTAACAGCTCTGACACAACCCTTCACAGGAATACAAATTTGTAAAACTGCCATTTAAAATCCACTTGTGTTCGTTCCATTAACTGAGCATACTTTGTTCCACCAAACATCCAAGACTAAACAGTACCTAAATGGGGCACAGATTAGATTATACGTCAGCACCTGAGGCTAGCAGAAGCCCCGGTAGCTTGCTTCTACATTGTCTGACCTAGTTCAAGGATCATAGTACTGTTTAGTAAGGGCAGAATCGCTAGTCCCACTAAAATCTGGAAACAAGGCCCTGGTCTCAATTGGCTTGTGCATTTATTGAGCCCTGTGGGGTCTGTGCCAGGTGCTAATGGAATCATGGCTCTTGTGCCCCATGATGGTGTTCCAAGCTCCTTTTTTAAGTTTGAAGACCCACTTATACATGGAAATATTATGGATCCCTGTGGGATTAAAAAAAGACCTATTTTTAGCATTTATTGATTTAATAAATAGACATTGAAACAATCAATCATGAGTTTAACAACACTTTAAATTTGCATCTTATAATCAAACATTTACATATATTTGAAAATATATATATGCCTTAATAAAATTATTTATCTATTCCATGGACCACAGATCCAGGGTTCTTTTGCAATATTTCCTTAGCCATTGCTCCAGGTGTCCTCAGTCTGTAATTTAGGAATCACTACTATAGAGTATACAAAAGGGAATACTTCCTTTTGTTATGGTTTGTGCCTTTATGATCTTATTTCTAAAATGACTGCAGTCAGGGAAGACTAAAGAGAGAGACCCGATGGAAGACTAGTGGAAGCCATGGCAGAGGGGATGGAGAGAAAGCCAACAGAATGGGAGAGATGATAAGGAAGAACGATTGTAGGAGTTGGTGACTGCCCCAGCTGTGGGTGTGAGGTAGAGCGAGGGCCTCAATGAGATGTCCCAGGCTCTACTGTTATCTAAATGGTACGGTCCTTCACCAAAACAAGGCCACAGGCAGAGTCAATCTACGTGACTCCCTGGACATTTCTCTTTCTGAGCTCTCCAGAATGAGCCCTGCTCACAACTGGAGATGACACCGTAAATGCATTTGTGGCCACAATGAAGGTCTCATTTCGCTATTACCGAGAAATGAGTCAATTTCAACTCTATTAATATCCAGGGAATTTCAGCATATCACAGGATCTTGGGAGGAAATATCTTCATCTGAAGCCTCCTGTCAAGGATAATTTGGTGTTTACATTGAATACATGGGCGGTCCAGTTCTCTGCTTTCTAGCAACACCAATGTCTTATTTGAAGGTGAAGGATGACAAAGGCAATTTCTCTGGGCACTTTGCTTTACTGTTTGCTCCATTGGTTGGAGGCCACAGAAAAGTGGCTAGAGGGGGTAATTACGATCACCTTCAGGTTGTGAACTCTACTGACTGTAGAAGAAATGATGATTATATTTATAATTCTAAGTATAACTGGATTACTGGATCTCTTTCAACTACCAGGTACTGGGCTATACAATTTATATTTTTTAGCTCAAGTATCACCTCCTTCAAGAATCCTTCCATATCATTCCCTCTCTCCACCTCCTCCACGATTATTCTCTATATATCCATGAGTTTCATTTCTGCATAGCACTTCTTACACTCTTATAATTATCTTAATGTCTGATTCCTTCATATGTCATCTCCATCCAACTCTAGTCAGTCATCTCCATAACTGGTGGCAGAACACATCAACCTCTGTGTTCCCAGTGCCTAGAGCTTGGCATCCAATCAGCAACTTTCTTTTTTTCATTTAATTGATAAATGATTGAATTTAAACTTTTCATGAATTATGAGTTAGGTACTAGTCCTAACTCAACATCATCTCAGTCAAAAACCATCAGTGTGTTAGAGTTCATTTCCCTTAACAGTGAATGGAAGGTGCAGGTGAGATGAGATCAAAGAATAAGAAAGCATATGCATTTATATGTTGATCTGTGTGTGTCAGTGAGTGCACACGTGTGTTTATATATTTTTTTGATAGTGGCTTTGTCGAAATTGATACAGGTACATAAACTGAGTTTGAGAATGAATCACATCTGAATTGCTCACTCATTTACTTCATTTTGCTTTGAGATTGCTACCTTGGACGTAGGATGAGAACAGGAAATAAGATTCCCATTTGTAAAAGAAAAATGAGCCGTTGTCCTTTAATGTCAATGAACAGAATAGCTTGTACACGATTCTCTTTATGTTATCTGTTTAGTAAGAGCATCTTAACAAAGCAAGGCTTTCCTTGTTCTGCTATACCTATCCCACTCCCAAAAAAGTGGGGAGGGGGAAGAAAAAAGCCTTTCCAATCAGACTTGCCGCCAGATTGCTTAACTTTGAGGATGACAGCCAATAAACCTGGCCACAAGTGCCCTGCTCCCTCCATCCAGCAGATGGAGCTCTGATTGCTCAACCCCAACTCCTAATTTCTCATCCTATCCAACTGTGTCTGCCTCATAACATAGTTATTAAGTACTATTATCAATGCATATGACTAGGTAGCTTTGAAAGAGATAAGAACAGGAAGATCTACACAGCCTCTGAACGTTTCTAGCCCAGAGTTAAACTAATGATGATTCCCTCTCTGTCTTCAGAAGTTTGCATATTGCATAATTAGACACCCCTCTTTTAATTAAAAAAAAAAAAGAAGCAGAAGAAGAAAGAAAGAAAAAGGCAAATCCAATCAAATGAGAATTGGGTCAGAAGCCTCAACTTTTTAACCTGCAAGCATGTGCTTAGAAATGGAAAGAGAAGGAGGAGGATGACAAAATCCAAATTAAAAGGCACTGAGTAAGTGATAATGATAGCTTTGGTTGGGCAGTCAGATGGATTAATCAGGGGAATTTGAGTAAATTCAGCTGGATGATTTGCCATTACTCTGCTGAAAGCTCTGATATTTACCAACTGAATGTAGTCAGAATTGGATTCTTGGAGTAAATAGACAGGTTTTAAATGCATGTTAATGAACCGCACTTTGGCTATAATAGTCTTGGCCTGCGTCAGGTCTTACGACAAGGATGGGACTGTCCCAGAAATGTTCTGCTATCCCCTTCAACCTGCCACTAGCATCGCTTTCCTGCCTTGGTGAAAACTGAATAGCTCTTTTTCCTGCAGCTTCACTTCATATATCAGACAGACAGACTGTAGGTGGGGCAAACAATAGGCAGTTAATCAATCAAATGACCAATAAAACCTGGATCTCAAAACTTAACACCCAACCTAAAAGATGCTGCAACGCAAGGAACCTAGAGAGCTATGTGTCCTGTTCTCCACCTGGGCTGGCGACTTTTACAATGCACGGGGGTCAACATGGAATGTAATGAATGGAAGATTACAGAAGCTTCAGAAGGCAGTGAGCTGAAGTTGAGTTTCATGATCTATGAGGAAGTTGCTGGCCATCGTGAAGCTAAGTCAGGTGTCTGGAAACTTAAATAAGTGTTTATGAAAAGCAGGAAAAGGGCTAGGGATCTGGAGAAGTAATGACTGCTTGCACCTTACAGGAACTCAGGCAGCTAACCACGCAGACTTCACTTTAAATTGGGAAGGCAAGTTCATTCCCTCAAATTAAATTGAATGTGAGATTTGGAAAGGCCTGCTCCTTTCCAAAGCCTGGTTTTCCCCGCAAAGCACCAAGTGTCATTAAGGAGAGGGAAGCACTCTTTGGTCCTCTGTGATCTGGTGTCCAATGGGCCACCAGCCTTCCAGAGCTGGGAAGTGTACATAATAGCAATGGAGGAGAAGAGAATATGGGTTTTTTAGTCTGATTCTGAAATGCCATATGGTAGTTAAGAAAAATTCCTATTTAGTAGACTGTGAAACTCCTGAGGATTATTATCAGCTATATTTGTAAGAATAGCTAAAAAGCTATTAAGACAATAATCATATTTACCTATGATGCCTTTAAGAGGGAAGACTTTAAATGCCATGGTGAATATTTTCATGTATAAGGTTTCTGAGTGTCAAGGTTTTTGCATTATGTGATTTATCAGTTTTTAAATACACACATAAGAACGCAAACCTAATATTCAAGTGTATATTGTTTATATAGTGTTACAGCAGCTTAAAATAAGAATAAAAACCTCTTCTCTCACACAGTTTCTAAGGGTCAGAAATTCAGGAGCAGCTTTGCTGGCTTGGGTCTCCCATGAGGCTGTAGACAAGCTACGAGACAGGGTTTCAGTCACCAAAGCCATGACTGAGATGATAGACTTTACTTCCAAAGTGGCAAGTCAATGCTAGCTGTTAGTAAGGCATTGCATTTCCTCATCATGCAGACGTCGTTCAGGGCTACTTGAATGTCCTTAGAACATGATGACCAGCTTCCCCCAGATGCCAGTAATAGCACATGACTATAATTGCTTAAATAAATTAGTAGCTTCACTAACCCATCAGGCACTCAGATTTCTTCTGTAATTCTGTTCTACTACCCTTATTAAAATATCTAAAGGTTGCCTCCTTGTTCAACATGGCTAGCAGAGACCCAGCCATCTGTCCACAATCCGGCAGAAAGTAGAAGTGAGAAGGGAAAGGCAAATATGGCCCTTACCAATGATCTGGCTCCTCATTCTGTTTTCCAGAGGATCTACCCAGTAATTTCTATTTCCACCTGTCAGGCTCTAACTGAGGTCTGAGGGAAGTTGGTGGGCGAGTGTCAGGTGGCTGGAAAAACACTCGAGGAATCGTTGATGGTTTCAACATGCTTTACTCTCTGTCTCTCTCTCTCTCTATCTCTCTCTCTCTCTCTCTTTCTCTCTCTCTCTGGGCATGAGCAAGCTGTATGTACAGGGTTAGCAGAGTAATTCTATCTTTTACAGACAATAGTGGCTCTGAGCCAAGCACAAGCTCATGTGGGTGATCACCTACTGCACCTCACACGGCACGGTTAAATAATGTGCGGGGTTGTGTGCCTGCCCTCCAAACCCATTGAATCATGCTGTGCCAGAAGGCCAGTCTGGCCTACTCCTGACTAAAGCACAGCCACTTCCCTTACACCATCTCCTTAGCCAGAATGGCCAAATCTAGTTGTAATGGAGTCTGGGAAATACATATCTCAGGCAAGCATATTGCTACTCCAAGTAAAATCAACTTTTGTATCTAAGGAAGAAGAAAAATAAAATTAACATAGGATCAGCAACCAATAGTCTCTTTCACATCTGTGTTATAGAGTCTCCGGAAAGTGTATGTCTAAACCTCCACATTGTATTTTCAAACACTGACTATACTTTTTAAAATTGATGATCAAAGGTCAGAGTAGAGAAGAAAGGAGAAAATAGGTAGCTGGGAAGTAGCAATGGAAGAAGATGCCTGGTGTTTGATGAAAGCATACATTATCCTGGGAATTATCCCATTGCAAGGATCAGAAGGTTGCCAGGTTCCTCCAAAGAGTTTCAGTGGTTCCAAGAAATGAGCTAGAAAGAACAGCTGCATTGTAGCACTATCCCACCATAACTGGATTATCTCTTTCCAGTGTGACTGGGGACTCATTTGAACATTAGACTGAAATTCAAAGCTCTTTTTCCATTCTTTCTCCCTGACATTTACAGTAAAAGGTTTAGTTCTCTGCCTAGTAAACTGTAAGGCACTGTCAATAGTGGGTGTTAGAAAATGATGCAGAAACAAACAGAATATTATTTATGCCAATGGAAACAGTAAATCACCCTTCTTTGGCACCCAAATGACACAAGTGCAAATCAAAAGTTCTCACACCTCAGAAGGAAAATATTCCACAGATCTCTTAGGGGAAGGAATTACATACCTGCCTATACAGTGCAATAAATGTCCTTTTTAAAATGAAATAATTTCTCAGCTCCTCAGCACAAGACTTATGGTGAAAAAGACAGCACCAATATTAAAATTTTATATACCCAATATTGTCATGTAACAATAAATCAGCCAGTAAAAAGCAGCAGCGTTTTTTTTCCCCCTACTCCTAAAAAGACTTACAATGCTTTAATTTGAATGGATGTTAGGTTACGATTATGGGTTAGAATGGCAAAAAAGTATGAATTTGTGTCTCTATAGCAAGCAGATGGGGTTACACAGAGCAGTTTATATAATATGCAGTGTACCACTCTGTCAGTATCAACGAGTATTCACTTCTTTTATTAATTCAATAGACTATTAAGATGACAAGTTTAGAAGCTGAAATAATGACAAAGTGAAAGCTTTGAATAGTTCAATCTTTCCAGCTTCGTGGGGCTTTGCCAAAGCTTGTCTAATTTTACTCTTAGATTTAGGTGCATGGAGATTGGTTTGACTCTTTGTTAATAAGAGAAGAAAACTTTAAGGCTCAGAAGAGAAACATGTCTGGTAGGTGAACTTCTTATCCAATCACCTACATGCAAGGTTGACCCTGTTCAGACCATTTCTATCTGTAACTAAAGTGTAGAGTCAGACAAACCTGATTTAAATCCTAGCTCTACCATTTAGCAACAGTGTAAAACTTTGGACATGCTACTAAATCTTCTTGAGATTCCATTTTTACCTGTGAACATTTAGATAAGAGGTGTCCTAAGTTGCAAGGTTGGTGGGCAGAATATCTTCTAGAAAAAAATGCTAAATCTTGTGTATGTACTAGATAAATGCTGGTCCCTGCCCTTTCTGAATTTTAAAATCAGAATTCTGTTTCTACAGTCTCATACTTGCCCACCAAATGGGTCTTTGACCTATTTCCTTCCCTCTTAATTCCTAGAAGATTAAATACATCAGTATGTAAAGTGATTAATGGTGCAGGGCACCTGTAAGGTTTCATAACTGTTAGGGCTCATCACCATCATCATTATTATGAGAGGTTGCTGGTTCTATCTGTGGTGCTACCAGAGATCATACGAATGACCCTGACCCCACAGATTCGTTATTACGGCATGAATGGTGGGGAGGAAGGAGGAAGTCCATAACAAAGTGTCACTATTTTAACCACCAAAAATATGTTCAAAGACCCTTTTCAAGCCTTTTATTATTATAATTAGTCATAGTAAGGCCAAACTGAGACCACAGGAAGCCCTCCCTTCCTGACCTATGTGCTGCGCTAGGTTCTGATTTATGAGAGTTCAAGGAGGCGGAGGAACCAGACATTAAAGCACAAATTCACTCTGGCCCTAATACTAGGGCAAAGGAAAATGCTGCCACCTCCCCTGGAGAAGACAGCGGTAGTGGGGCAGCTGCAACCTCTTCCACAGAGCATAGCTTTATGGAAACAGAAGTCTCCTGAAGCTGTGCCCAAGCAGCGCTCAGCCTGCATCATCTCCCCGTGTTGATTTACAGAGGAGCCACACCTCGGATCAAAGGCAGAGTAGGACAGCAGCAGCGCTGCCATCCAAGCTGATTTGTTAGCCGAAGATCAATCATCATGGCAGACAGAAATACAGTGGAGATTATAACACACATGGTAAACTCGAGCACCTTCCCAGGGAGGGAGATGCAAGAAGGGGTGAAGAGGGAAGTGATGGATAGGTCTACACAGATAAAGTTTCTTTTCTGGTGATGTTACATCATCCTTAAATAGAAAATGTGATTTATTTTCCCCAAGACTGAGGACAGGCAAGGTAATGCTTTGGGGACCCGATTTGCTGCTAAGATTGTATTTGGTGAAAAAGTTTTTCAAGATCTTGGGGAGCGGGAAGAAAAGTAACCAGTGACCAGCAGAGAAGCTATGCTTATTGAATACAGAGCTTTGAGCTAGATGCCTGGATTCCCACAGTTCCTAACAACAATGTTGGAAGTTAGTAATATCATCTCGATGTTATAACTGTAAATAAATTGAGGTCCAGGAAGTCAGGAAGTTTATAGATGTTTACTGAGCATCTATTATGGACCAGGCATGGTTCTATGTGCCAAGTAAATGGTGGTGAATATGAATGGCATAGTCTATCACCACAAGGAATTGACATTCTAGTAGGAGAAATCAAAAATAAGCATTTAAACAAATAAAGAAGGTGATTTTAAGTATCGATAAGCACTATGAAAGAGATGAAGTAGTGTGATTTATTACCGCTTCAGCCAGGATGCTGTGGGACAGAGCTGGTGACATTTAAGCAGAGTGCTCAATAATGAGAGACCAGCCATGAAAGGAAGGTGAAGAGGGGCTTTTCATGTGGAAGGAAGAGAAAGTGCAAAGGGCCTGAGATGAAAGCAGAAGAAGATGCAGAAAGAAAGCCAGTGCGCTTAGGAGGCAGTGGGAAGTGGGAAGGTGAGGTTACACAACTCATTCAAAGTAATGCAGTTAGAAAGTGGCAAAGACAGACGTGTCACCCAAAACTGTCACAGAAGCTCCTGGGTGGTCCACCCTTGCACAAAACACAAAACAACATCCCCAGAGGTCCAGTCCATGGGTTTGGAGTCAACCTGCCTGGGTTTAAATCCTATTCATACTGGGTGCTAACTCTAGGACCTAGTTTGGGGAAGTTACATAACTTCCCTATGGCCTCAGTTTCCTCATCTGAAAAAGAAAATGATTGCAACATTAATCCCTTCCCCAGAGCTCCCATGAGAATTAAAGACAAACTGTGTGAGTATCTGGGTAAGCATTGAACAAGTAGGATTATTTTTCCTACTCTCATGGATTTTACTAAGCAGAGTGAAAGAAATCATTTTCCCTTCTTGGCCTAAGGGTCTTGCTTCTTGAAAACCAGGCTCTTTCTAGAAAAAGGCAATTGCTCTTCTTATTTGAGACATAAACCAAACCAAGCAACAAGCAAACAAACAAATTTGTTTTCCATTTTCTTGGAAACAATACCAATAAGCCTTTGTTCTTCAAGGTCTGGTCTCACAGAGGGTCATATAAAAGAGATTCATTCTAAAGAATTGTCTCACATGGTTATGAAGACTGAGAAGTCCCAAGACCTGCAATCAGTAGGCTAGAAAAGCGGGAGAACCAGTGGTGCCTAATGTATTTCCAGTTGGAGTCTGACAGCCTGAGAACAGGGAGAGCTGATGGTGTAGTTCTACTGATAATCTTCATAAGCCTTTATCCTGGACACTGCGTCTTCTGAGGCTGTCTGGAGCCAGGCAGACTGTGACTTCCAGGTTTCTTCCTCATTTTGTGGGACTGTCCAAAATCAAGTCCATATTCTGGGCTACCTTCTCTGAGCCTTCCTTATGTCTCAAGTTTTTAGGTAAACCCATTGAGTGTCACTTTCTACTTCACATGGGGAAGAGTATAGGAAAGTCCAAAGAAGAGGGGAAAGAAAGAATGAATATGAGTGTCTGTGTATAGACATTTCCATTAGAGTCTTTCTTTTATACATCTCTATGTTAAGTGTTTTTTTTTTTTGGTATAGGCATCATAGTCACATGGAAATTATCCCAATAATGCAAGATGATTATACAGTGAAACGTGGTCTGCTTCCCACCTGTACAGTTTCTCAATTTAATTTCCCTGGCAACAACTACCATTTGTTACCAATGCCTCAGGTGTTCTTCCAGACACATTCTGTCTGCATAAACATAAACCAAGTTTCAGAGTCTTTCTATATATCAATCCATAATGCATGACACATATTGATGTTTAAGAAAACTTGAGGCCAGGTGTGGTGGCTCATGCCTGTAATCCCAGCACTTTGGGAGGCCGAGGCAGGTGGATCACCTGAGGTCAGGAGTTCATGACCAGCCTGACCAACATAGCGAAACCCTGTCTCTACTAAAAAATACAAAAAACTTAGCTGGGCGTGGTGGTAGGCACTTGTAATCCCAGCAACTTGGGAGGCTGAGGCAGGAGAATCACTTGAACCTGGGAGGTGGAGGTGGCAGTGAGTTAAGATAGTGCCACTGCACTCCAGCCTTGGAGAACAGAGTGAGAGAAGAAGAAGGAGAAGGAGAAGGAAAAGGAAAAGGAGAAGGGGAAGGAGGAGGAGGAGGAGGAGGAGGAGGAGGAGGAAGAGGAGGAGGGGGAGGGGGAGGGGATGGGGAGGGGAAGAAGAAGAGGAGGAAGAGGAAGAAAAGGAAAAAGGGAAGAGGGAAGAAGGAAGAAGGAGGAGGAGGAGGAGACTTGAGATATCGAGGAAGCTAGACTAACTTGCCACATTCAAATGATGATTCTACTGACAATATTTGCCAAAAGAACTTCCCCCACACACATTACAATGAACACACAAGGGATTCTACTCCAGACAAGGATGAATGGATGCATCTGTTTGTTCGCTGTTTATTAAACACCTATTATGTACCAGTCATCAGCTGGGCAATTCCCAGTTCACATCTAGAAAGAAGAGTCCCTTTGAGCCAACCTCTGGACACAGCACCATAGGAGAGTGGCCTCTGTTAACATATTAGACAAATAGTGAAAACAACAACAATCTGTCCACACCAAACAAGGAATTGCTTTGAACAAAATGACTTCTTCTCCTCCTAAATGAGATACATCATCTTACTGCAATCCAGCTTTCTCTCCTATTCAAATACATCATCAAGAGGAGCCCTGAGGGGAAAAGCAGCCCCCAAAGGCAGACAGGGTCTCTGGGTAGCAGGTGCAGTCTGGGCGGGGAGAAGAGAAGGCAGAGAGCCCTGTGGTTAACCTGCTGGTACCATCTTGTATTTTCCCTGGGTCTTTTTCAATGTGTCAGCTCTCCACAGGGTAACCAGATTTTATTGTTATTAATTATAGGAGGAATGCTTTGGAATGGATGTGCCACATTTATTAAAAGAAGAAAGGGCCCTTGATCAACATGTTGACAAATGCACAATCAAATGTGTACTTAGGAGGGGGCAAAAAAATCTTTCCAAAGAAGAGCCCATCAGAAGGAGGCATCATTAGGTAAAAGATGAAGATTTTACAACAGCAGCCTCAGATCCAAGTCAGCACAATCACATTCCTGCTGGCTTTCAAAAGGATTGATTCTCCCAGGCATCACCCCAACCCCCACTAACAAAAAAAAATCACACAGGCTGGATAGGAGACAACTACTCGCTAAATTCTTTATTTAAAATTTTCCAATCTGTTAAGTTGCCTTTACTTATAGACTATATGCCAAAGTAATTTTTCAAGAGAAATCAGCTTTAGGCAGTAAATAAAGGATTATTGAGTGAACATGTTATAAATCTTTGAAGAAAACACTTCCCTGGTATTTTTTTCTTTATTTCTAATCAAAACCCATCCCCTTGTTCTCCTTTTATCCCCACCAGCATCATCTCCTCTCTCACTCAGACGCAACTGCTGTTCCAATCCTGGCCTGAGTCAGAAGCAGGGAAAATAATCAACCCCACTTAAACCCTCAACTCCCCAGTAAAAAGAGAGAACCAAAGCCATTGAGCAATCCTGAAACTATAAACCTGACAGTGAAGCATAGCGTCTCCTCCTCTTTAACCAAGGGTCCTGAAGGCAGCTGTATTATCGTGGCTGGTTTTGGAGAGACAGAGAAAGAGCCTGTTTACTTGACCTTTTTACTTCAATCCAAAGCAGTGCAGAGGATGGATTTGCAGTTACTCTCATCCCCACAGTCCATCCACACAGCAGCCATCCCGTAAACAATGATTTCTCACTCTGCACCACGCACATACACAGTGATAAAGGGTAAAAGGTGACCAAGACAAAGTCCCAGCCCTAAAAGTGCAGGATCCAGTGGCAAAACAAGCTTAGAAATAGGCATGCTGTCATACACTGAGCCCAAAACAGTTACTGGGTAGGAATAAAATTCTGGAAGAGTTATAGAGGAGATATCTGTGCACATGAGTAGGCTTTGGGAACCTAAAGGGGTATAAAACAGAGTACCCAGTCATGGAGGGTCACAGTAGTTTGTACTCATCAAATAACGGTAATTGGTTAACTTTTTATACACAGGTTTAATTCTATGTTCTCCTTTCACCAACGCATGTATGTCTCTTCTTCCAAACTCTCTTCTACTTGTCAAATTTTGCTCTACCTGTATTGCCTTTACAAACATTCTACACATGTATCAGAAAATCACATGTACACCCCAAATATGTACAACTATGATATAGCAATTTTTAAAATACAGGGGAAAAAAGCTGAATCATATCAAAATGGCCATTGATTGAGTAAGCATCAGGGGAGATGATGTGAGAATAAAGAACCCACCCGTTGTAGAAAGAAATTCAAGTCACAAGGTCAGGAGGCCCTGGTGTTTGAATCCCACAGTTTTGAAGTTGAGCCTGAGGGGCCTCCTGGGGATGTGGATCCAGAGGAGACCCCATGGACTCTGTGGAAAAGACATGAAGACCCCTCGCTGTCCTGGAGGAGGTTCCAGCACTGACAAAGACACAAAGCAAACTGGCACTGTGTAATAAGAAACAGCTACAGGTCGCACCCCAGGCTGAGAGGGCTTGAGGTCATCATCACATAAGACATGTTTTATGACTTTCTGTGGGTCTCTCCTTCTTACCAGACAGTGGCCTCCTCAAGGGCAGAGACCATATCTTTTTTAATCTCTGACTTTTCTGGACCTAGACTCTGTAGATTCATGGTAATATTAAACACTAAATATATGAATAAGTCACTTTGTAGTTTTCATAAGGTTTTCATGTCGATGAGTACATTTAATCCACCCATATAAACCCCATAAGTTAGGTTTTAGAAATTCCAGTTTAGAAGTGGAGAACTGAAGGTTTGGAGAAATTAAATGGCTTTTCTAAGATTACACAATTAAGAAATAACAAGGCCCCTTGTGACCTGTCTTCTTCTGTAACCTCACTGTTCACGTTCTGCCACCACCACCACATCCACCCTGTGGAATTCCAACCACGAACTATGATGTGCTCTCAATGCTCTCCTTTCTGTCATGCCTCCTTGTCTCTGCATGAGAGTGTGTGGTTTCTGGGTGCCAGAGACTGTGCTCAAGTCTGGCATGCCATGATGAATCAAAGGCCTCTGTTGTATGGAGCTTACACTCTAGGAAAGGGACAGGAAATAAACAAGAAAGGAAATTCATGAACAAAACAACTCAGAGTCATGAGAGGATGAGATGGAGAAGAGCAGTGGTACTGAGTATGGTGATCTAGAAAAGGTTCTCTGAGGACAGACACCTGAGCTGAGACCTAGTAACAGAAGGAACTGCCCTGCAATAAACTGAGCAGAGGGATCCAGGCAGAAGGGACACCATGTGCAAAGCCTCTCAAATGGCAATGGACTGAACACACGGGAGAGAAAGGAAAAGGGGCGATATGGACAGGCATGAGCTAGTAGATGAGGAGGAAAAGGAGGCAGAGTTCAGATCGCAAAGAGTCTTGCATGGAGTGTGGATTTGAGTCTAAGTCATGGGAACTGTTAGAGAGTTTTGAGCAACGGAGTAAAATGTCTTGACTGACATTTTCAAAATATGATACTGGTTACTGTCTGGAGAATAGAGGGTAGCAGCATGAATCAGTAAGACTGCAACCACACTGCGTACCTCAAGCAGAAATGGAAGTGAAGTGAGAAATGAAAGGACTCTTAGAAGGTCTAGGGGTTTGAGGTCAGAGAAGCTTCATCAGTTTTCAGGAAACCAGTAAGTGCAGGAAACCCTGAAGACCATCCGTAGGGGTCCCAGTGGCCTGGGATGCCACCTAGAAGTTTGATTCACAGAAGGACAATGTGCAGTCCCTGGTAGAACCTCCCTGATGCCATCTCTGAGGGACACAGGAGCAGGTTTGACACCACCTCCCTACAGCCTCCCACAAAGCCAACCAGAACCCCCCAGCAGGAATTCTGAACAATCAGGTTCCCACACTCTCAGCCCCTTGGGGAAGCAGTCCTGTGTTGCCACTAGACTCTCCAGCACAGGGGACAGGAATGGAAATAGCTAGGAGGCTACCACAGTGGTCAAGATGAGAAACGGTGGCTTGGAAGAGGACAGTGGCAGTGGAAATGGAGAGGGTTAGATAGAGGCGAGATGAATTCTGGTTTTGTTTGTTTCTTTGTTTAGAGACAGGGTATCGCTCTGCCGCCCAAGCTGGGGTGCGATGGTGCAATCATAGTTCACTGCAGCCTTGAACTCATGAGCTCAAATCATCCTCGTGCCTCAGCCTCCCAAGTAAGTAGGACCGTGGACACAAGCCACCACACTTGGCCCCAAGATGCATTTTGGAAATAAAGCCAAGAGGACTTGCTGATGGGGTAAATTCACTAATTATTGTCACTTCCAGTAATGTCCTCTCTCCTACTCATTCTAAGGGGTAATTTTTTTTTGAAAAAAATTCATTGAGATTTATTTCACATACTGTGCAATTCACCCAGTTAGCTATATAATTCAAGAGCTTTTAGTATATTCAGAGTTGTGCATCCATCAGCGCAATCCATTTTAGAACACAATCTAAAAAAGAAGCCCTGCATACTTAGCTGCATTTCCTCAATCCTCCCATTTCCTCAGCATGAAGCAAACAATAATTTACTTTCTGTCTTTATAGATTTGCCTATTCTGGACATTTTATAATAATGGAATCATATAATAGGTGACCTATTGTGTCTGGCTTCTCTCACTTAGCATAATGTTTTCAAAATTCATCCACATTGTAGCATGGATCAGTACTGCATTTCTTTTTAGGTTCAAATAATATTTCATTATATGGATACCACATTTTATTTATTCATACATCACTTGGTGGACATTGGAGTTGTTTCTACCTTGGGGCACCTATGAGTCATGTTTTTATAAACATTTGTGTACAAGTTTTTGTGTGGACCTATGTTTTCATGTCTCTCGGATACCAAGGAGTAGAATTGCTGGGTCATATGGTAACTCTATGTTTAATCATTTAGGGAATTGACAGAGTATTTTCCAAAGTGGCTGCATCATTTTGTTCCAACCAGAGGCATAGAAGGGTGCTCAGGTGTCACCTTTGAAGCTCTTTTTTTTTTTTTTTTTTTTTTTGAGGCAGAGTTTCACTCTGTCACCCAGGCTGGAATGCAGTGGCACAATCTCGGTTCACTGCAACCTCCACCTCCCAGGTTCAAGAGATTCTCATGCCTCAGCCTCCAAAGTAGCTGGGATTACAGGTGCCTGCCACCACACCCGGCTGATTTTTATATTTTTAGTAGAGACAGGGTTTTGCCATGTTGGCCAGGCTGGTCTCAAACTCCTGACCTCAAGTGATCCGCCCGCCTTGGCCTCCCAAAGTGCTGTGATTACAGGCATGAGCCACTGGGCCCAGCCTAAAGCATTTCTTGACCTCTCCTTCCTTACATATTACCCAAGCTGAGTTCAATACTTCCTCCATTCTCACCAACACCCTTTGCATAGCCTTAGTTCTTATTTTGCCATACTGTCTTCACTGATGTTCCTAGCTCTCTGCAGGCACCCTTGTCAAGGATTGTCTCTTTCGCTTCTCCATTCCCAAAGCCTAGCACAATTCTTGGCACACGGTTGGTTTCCAATGTCTCCCATAATTGGGTCAAACAGGCAGTCTGGATTAATCGCAACAGAGTCCCAGATACTTTCAAGCCAGTCAATAATATGTCTTAGGTCTTCAAGGGTGCTCAGAAAAATCAAAACAAAATCTAAAAGCTAGCTGCTACGGAGCTGAGGCAAAAGGGGAAAAAATTATCTGCTTCTGTAGCTGCCACTGACAGATGTTATAAATGGGTAATTTACAAGTGTGTAATTTACAGGATATCTACGGCAGTGCCCAGAATGCTGATTCAGAGAAAACATGGGTAAGTAATGAGATTTTTATGGAACAGTTTTGTTCAGGATTTGTAGTATTGGTTTCTGAGTAATCACTAACGGCTTCCCTGGTCACTCCTCACCCCTCAGGCTGCAAAACAGGGATTCAGACAGGGTCTCAATAATACACATTTAAATAATTATTTCATATCTGACAAGGTCTGCTCTTTGGACATGATCACATGATCTGTTTTTCCCTGGCAATCCTAATAAACACAGATGGGCAAACAATCCCTTTAGCTGTTAGAGTTTAGGAAAATCTATTCTTCCACAGCTTGGCACTTTATCTATTTTCACCCCTCATTCATTTTTGCATTCTTTATTTCATTTGCATGAAAACACGATCCTCCTGTTATCCAAGAGGGATTCTTAGGCTTCAGGTTTCCTAAGAGGTTTTAATTATGGAGAAAATCTTGGGAATGCAGAAGAGGTCGAATGAGGATTATAGCTCTTCAGATACAAGTAATAGGCTCAAGCTCCGGGGCCAGCTCCATCACCAACTCATTGAGGAGGTCATATTTGTAAATAACAAAGGATTGAACAAAAGTTGCAGTTTCCAGCATAAGAATTCTAGAATGGTAGAACTCCTCAAAATATTATTTTGGTTTTTGAAACTGTAGAAACACAAAATTTGCCTGCAAAAGCTACCTAAATACCTAAACCATAATATTTTCAATCGACATAAAATATTCTAAGCATATTTGAAATAAAATTCCTAATTTCCCCCCCAAATATACTTTATCTTGGTCCACCCACCCTTATTCAATGGAATGATCGATCACTCAAGTAGTTGTTCAAGCCAAAAACTTAGCACACATCTTGGGTTTCCGTCTGACCCTTATACTTCACTTCCAATCCATCAGGAAGTCCTATTGGCTTTACTTTCAAATACCTCCCAGATTCAACTGTTTTTCTCCATTCCCATTGTTTCTAACCCCACCTAAACCACTATGCTCTCTCACATGGCCTAATTCATTAACCTCCACACAGTCTCCCTATTTCCACAGCAATGGTTTAACCCATGACAATCCATCCTCCATACTCCTCAACCTGTGACTCCATTACCTCAAACCTTGCAATAGTTTCCTTTCCCCTTAGCATAAAGTCTTGTTTTCTAAAATCTTGTTTACTGCCCACAATTCTGTCCCAAGTCCACCTCCTTCCATTTCCTTATGTATTACTCATTCTCTTACTGCTATAAAGAAATACCTGAGACTGGATAATTTATAAAGAAAAGCAGTTTAATTGGATCACAGTGCTGCAGGCTGTACAGGAAGCATGATGCTGGCATCTACTCAGCTTCTGTGGAGGCCTCAAGAAGCTTACAATCGTGGCTAGCGCAGGAGCAAGAAAGAGGGGAGAGGTGCCACATGCTTTTAAATGACCAGATCTCATGACAGCTCACTCACTATCATGAGAACAGTACCAAGGGAGATGGTGCTAGACCATTTGTGAGAAATCTGCCCCCATGATTTAATCACCTCCCACCAGGCCCCACCTCCAACATTGGGAATTACATTCCAATATGAGATTTGGATGAGACACACATCCAAACTACATTATTCTAACCTTGATGCCTCCCAAATATCATGCTCTTCTCACACTTCAAAATATAACCATGTCTTCCCAATAATCCCCCAAATTCTTAACTCATTCCAACATTAACCCAAAAACCCAAAGTCCAATGTCTCATTTGAGACAAGGCAAATCCCTTTCACCTATGAGCCTGTAAAATCCTAAACAAGTTAGTTACTTCCAAGTTACAATGGAGATACAAGCATTTAGTAAATATTCCCATTCCAAAAGAGAGAAAAATGACAAATGAAAGGGGCTACAGGCCCAATGCAAGTCCAAAACCCAGCAGGGCCATGACTAAGTCTTAAAACTCCAATATAATCTCCTTTTACTCCATGTCCCACATCCAGACCACACTGGTGCAAAGAGTAAGTTACCAAAGCCTTAGGCAGCTCCACCCCTATGGCTTTGCAGGATGCAGTCCTTGTACAGACTTGGGACTTGGTTCCCTGCATTCCAGACACTCTAGGTCCAACCATGGCTAAAAGGGGTCAAAGTATAGCTTGGGCCATTACTTCAAAGGGTGCAAGCCACAAGCCTTGGTCACTTCCATGTGGTGTTGGGCCTGTGGGTGCACAGAAGTCAAACAATGAAGTTTGAGAATCTTCATCTAGATTTCAGAGGATGTTTGTTAATGCCTAGATGTCTAGGCAGAAGTCTGCTGCAAAGTGGGCTTTCATGGAGAACCTGTACTAGGGCAATGCAGAAGGGAAATGTGGAGTTGGAGCCCCCAGAGTCCCCACTGGGGCACTGTCTAGTGGACCTGTGAGAAGAGGGCCACTGTCCTCTAGATCCCAGAATGGCAGATCAACCAACAGCTTGCATCATGCACCTGGAAAAGTCACAGGCACTCAATAACAGTTCATGAAGAAGCTGCTCAAGACCATCAGAGCCCACCCCTTGCATCAGCATGTCCCAGATGTGAGACATGGAGCCAAAGGAGATAATTTCCAAGCTTTAAGATTTAATTAGTGCTCCACTGGGTTGCAGATTTTCACAGGTCCTGTAGCTCATTTGTTTTAGCCAATTTCTCCCATTTGGAGTGGAAACATTTACCCATGCCTATGCCTCCATTGTGTCTAGGAAGTAACTAACTTGCTTTTGATTTTACAGGCTCATAGGCAGAAGGGACTTGCCTTGTCTCAGATAAGACTTTGGACTGTGGACTTTTGAGTCAATGCTGATATGAGTTACGGTTTTGGGGGACTGTTGGGAAGGCATGGTTTTGAAAAGTAAAATTTTATCAGTTTTGAATTGTGAAGAGATTTGAGAAAAGAGAGATTTGGGAGAAGCCAGGGGTAGAGTAATATGGTTTGGCTCTGTGTCCCCACCCAAATCTCATTTTGAATTGTAATCCCCATGTGTCCAGGTGTCAAAGGAGGGACCTGTAATCCCCATGTGTCAAGGGAGGGAGGTGACTGGATCATGGGGGCAGTTTCCCCCATGCTGTCCTTGTGGTAGTGAGTGAGTTCTCATAAGATCTGATGGTTTTATAAGCATTTAACAGTTCCTCCTTCACACTCACACACACACTCTCTCTCTTGCCTGCTGCCATGTAAGACATTTCTCCTTTAGCTTTTGGCATTGTAGGTTTCCTGAGGCCTCCCCAGCCATGTGGAACTGTAAGTCAATTAAATACCTTTTCTTTATAAATTACCCAGTTTGGGGCAGTTCTTTAGAGCAGTGTGAGCATGGATTAATAAACCCACAAAACCATTCTTCTCAGCTAGACCTCCAACCTGTGATGGGAAGGGCTGCTGCAAAGGTCTCTGAAATGCCTTCAAGGCTTTTTTCCCATTGTCTTGGCTATCAGCAGTTGGCTTCTTTTTAGTTATGCAAATCTTTCTAGTAAGTAGTTGTTATGCAGCCTCCTGCTTAGATTCCTCTCCCAAAAAAGCTTTTTCTTTCTCTGTCACATGGCCAGACAGCAAATTTTCCAAACTCTTTGCTCTGCTTCTCTTTTAAATATAAGTTCCAACTTTAAGTCATTCCTTCATTCTCACATCTGAACATGGGCTGTTAGAAGCAGCTAGGCCACACCTTGAACACTTTGCTGCTTAGAAATTTCTTCCACCAGATACCCTACGTCATCATTTTCAAGTTCAAACTTTCACAGACCCCTAGCTAATGGATGTAATGCAGCCATATGTTTTGCTAAGGTATAACAAAAGTTATCTTTACTCCAGTTCCTAATAAGTTCATCATTTCCATCTGAGACCTCAGCATCCTGGACTTCATTGTTCATATCACTATCAGCATTTTGGTCACAACCATTTAACCAGTCTCTAAAACATTCCAAATGTTCCTTCATCTTCCTGCTTCTGAGCCACCCACACTCTTCTGACCTTTGCCATTACCCAATTCCAAAGTTGTTTCCACATTTTCAGGTATCTTTATACCAATACCCCACTCCTCAGTACCAATTGTCTGTACTAGGCCATTCTTGCACTGTTATAAAAAAAATCTGAGTCTGGATAATTTGAAAAGAAATTTAATTGGCTCACAGTTCGCAGGCTGCACAGGAAGCATAATACTGGCATCTGCTTGGCTTCTGTGGAGGCCTCAGGAAGCTTACAATCATGCCAGAAGTTGAAGGAGGAGCAAGCAAATCACATGACCAGAGCAGAAGCAAGAGGTGGGGCAGGTGCCACACTCTTTTAAACAACCAGATCCCATGAGAACTCACTATCACAAGAAGAGCACCAAGGGGATGGTGCTAAACCATTCATGAGAAAACCACCCACATGACCCAATCACATTTTACCAGGCCCCACCTTCAACAGTGGGGATTGCAAATCAACCTGAGATTTGGGTGGGGACACATATCCAATATATATCATCTTCCAACTCAATTATAGTTTTCCATTCTCACTGTCCTTCTCTCTAGTCCAAGAAAAAAGTCAAACTCCTTCTCTCCTGTCTTAGTCCATTTTGTGTTGCTGTAACACAATACCACAGACTGGGTAATTTATAAACAATAGCAGTTTAATTACCTCATGATTCTGGAGGCTGAGAAGTCCAAGAACAGGAGGTCACATCTTGTGAGGACCTTCTTGCTGTGTCATAACATAACAGAAAGCATCTCATGGTGAGAAAGCCTGACAGAGAGAGAAAGAGATGGAAGAAGGAAACCAAACTAATCCTTGTATCAGGAACCCACTCCCAAGATAACTAATTCATCCCTTAATATCAGCATTCATTCATAAGGGCACGAATTATCTTACCTCTCAGCACTGTGGCATTGGGGATTAGGTTTCTAACACATGACCTTTGGGGGAAACATTTAAACCATAGCACCTCCTCTAGGCTGTACTTACAGGAATCCTTCATCCAGATATTTAATGGCTGACTCTTTACCATTTGGGTTTCAGCCCAGAAGTCACTTTCTTTAAAAGTATCTCACTGTCATCTATCTGATACTGCTCTATCTAAACTGATAGAGGGACTCTATTAATTAACATTGACCACCATAGTCTTTATCTCACAATTATTATCCTCTTTTCATTTATTACTATTCAAAATTAAATTTTAAAGTTTAATTAGATTATTTTCGTTTTACTGTTTTGTTTACTTTTAATTCATACTAGAACAATGACTGGCATATAGTAGGTACTCAATACAAAGTTGTAGAATTTTATTGTTTTTGCTCAAAGGTATTTTCAACTCAGTTACTAATACTGTTTCTCTTGGACTGATCTAAACTCTGATGACAGTAACATGCTTATGATGTTTAAAAAGGAGAAAAACTGGTTGATAATGATAAGTATTATGAAGACAGCTAAAATTTTTTGAGCCCTTACCAAGTGCCAGCCATTGTGATAAATATTTTATGAGCATATCTCATTTAATCCTCACAACAACCCTATTATATAAGTACTTGCATTATTCTCACTTTATAGATTAAACAACTTGAACACAAAGAGACCTGTGGCTTCTGTGGAGTCCTCAGGAAGCTTACAATCATTGCAGAAGGTGAAAGTGAGGGAGAAAGCACATCACATGGCCAAAGCAGGAGCAAGAGGAAGGGAAGGTATCTCTGGGCATTATGAAGAAAGGTGAGAGAACCAGGGCTTCAGTCCATGTTGTCTAAACACAAAGTTTAAGCTCTTAATTATTATAGTGTTCTTCTCCTAATAGTTCTAGTTTAATAAACTTTTTCCCCTAAAATTAAGTTTCTAGGCAATAAAAGTAATGAACATATGTCATAATCTGAAAAAGGTTCAGAAATGTGTGAGGATTATGTAAAAGTGTCATAAGAGTCCAGCTGGTCCCTATGGGGGTTCCTTAATCTAACAAGGCAGACAACTGGATTGTCATCACCTCCAGTTTCAGATAGCAATCAACCAAGTTCACAGATACCACTTTGCTAATTTGTTTATTTCCCGTAATTAAATAGCCACCAAGCAGATATGATAGGGATGTTTGAAAATCAAGCCACTCTCTGTAGGCAAATCCACACAGTAAACAAGGTTATGAGCAGACATTTACTTGGTAAGGATGGAATAAAAACACAAGGTGAGTGCAAAGATGCTAAAGATTGATGCTCGTAGCCCCATTTTGGTGGGGAGAGGGACGGAGGGAGGACTTCACAGGTGGAAGTCCCTCCCCACAAAATAAAGGAACCTAGCCAGGCATTACATCCCTTCGACTTCTTTCTGGTAAGTATTTTATTTATTTGCCTGTTTCAAAATCTACAGTCAATTCATCTTTGTGTCTTAGACTAGAAAACATTTTATTTCTTTTTTTTTTTTTTTTTTTTTTTTTTGAGACGGAGTCTCGCTCTGTAGCCCAGGCTGGAGTGCAGTGGCCGTATCTCAGCTCACTGCAAGCTCCGCCTCCCGGGTTCACGCCATTCTCCTGCCTCAGCCTCCCGAGTAGCTGGGACTACAGGCGCCTGCCGCCTCGCCCGGCTAGTTTTTTTATTTTTTAGTAGAGACGGGGTTTCACCGGGTTAGCCAAGATGGTCTCGATCTCCTGACCTCGTGATCCGCCCGTCTCGGCCTCCCAAAGTGCTGGGATTACAGGCTTGAGCCACCGCGCCCGGCCCAACATTTTATTTCTAAGGTGACTTTGTACTTTTTCACACTGATCTAAGTCAGTGTTATAGCTTCACTCTCAGAGAACAATCTTACCTATTTCAAATTCTTGTGGGGCATTTTTTGGTCCCTCCATTCTATCTACGAAAGAGGATTTGTTGGTCTAGACTGGGAGGGGGAGCAGTAGAAAGTACTCAGCTGGTGATCCAGGTCCGTTCCAACGCTCAACTCCACAACTTAACTAAGCAAGGGAAAAATAATGTTTCCCCTAAACCCTTTTTCTCTTCAGAGGTTTAAATCTGACACCAGCAATAAGGCACCTTCTGCTTATCAATCTGTCTTAATGCATCACTTAAAACACTTGATCTTACAACCTTCCCTGCTTGTATCATAATGAAGAGAAAAATTGATGGGCAGTTAGGGCTAAGGCTTTGCCAACTGCTGTTGCTTTTATATCAGGCTTGCCTGTGAGCATGTTTCTTCCTTTCGCGTCTCTCCCTAACTCATCACATGAATTAAAAGCCATAGGGAGCCTGGCTAAAACATCCCAAGCAAGGTTCTGCATTTCAGGAGATCTCAGAGCCACGTCTTTGCGATAGCCTTGGGCTAAGCATTCTCTGTCACTTTTTTTTTTTTTTAATCAGAGTATGTTCTTGGTATTGGCAATATAAGGAGAGACAAAAATCCTGGAAAAGAGGTTACCCTCTGAGAATTAAACCTAGTAAAATATACAGTATGATTGTGATTAGCCATCTGTGAGCATAAAGCAAAAGACAGCCTGTAAATGTGTCACTGAAGAATTTGCAGACACCCAAACCTCCAATAAAGATGATGGGAATAATCTCAGGGAGATAAGTCTGGAACTTGACAGCAATTTAGGAAGCGGGAAACTAATCAATTGCATTGTACTCTGCCTAAGGAAAGTGTAGGGAGGGGGTGAGACGGCCACTCCAGGGAGCATTCAACACAGGATCTCCAGGGCTATTACCATCCTGAGCTGAGGAGAAGAGAGAGCCCCGGGAAAAATACCCCACATCTTTCTTGATTTTACCTGAAGGTCTTGGGGAAATTAAAATAAACGTGAATATATTATAGAGCGGATAACTAGAGAAAAATTCTGTGAACCTTTTGGTTTATAATTGACAGGAAAAAGAATTTTTTTTCACTGCTGTCACAGTTTCTTTCTACAGAAAAGAAAGTCTTGCTTAAAAATGTTAGTTTGATTATTTAGGGCTGTCATTAATTTGTTCATTCTCATTCTCTATCTTTCTCTCTCTCTCTCCCTCTCTCTCTCTCTCTCTCTTTCTCTTTCTCTCTTCCTCTCTTTCTCTCTCTCCCTCTTCCTCTCTCCCTCATAATTGCTGGCCAGAATTGTCAGATCCAGATCCTCTCCAATGGCCCAAGGCATCCAAGCCAAGCCCTTGCCTAGAATGTCAATATGATGTATCATTTATCAGTGAGAGTCCAATCAGGAGACAGAAATCACACTGGTAATTCGGACAGGGAAAACTGAATATAAAGAATTATTAACTAGAAATGGGAATTGCCAAGTAAGAGGTAAAGAGCAGGTTAAAGCAGGGGTCAGCATGCAGGCCAAATCTGGCCTTGCCCATTCGTTTGTATGTTGCCCATGGCTGCTTTTACACTGCAGTATGCAGTTGAATGATTGTGACAGAGGCAGAATGACCTGCAAAGTCTAAAATAGCTACTCTGTGACACTTTATAGAAAAATGTTGCTGACCCTTGCTCTAAAGAATACAGGAATAGCAGATAGGAATAATAGCAATAACAGCAAATAGGAAATAATGACTTCCTCTAGGGCAGAGACAGAGCACCCAATGGAGAGCAACCTAAGGAAGAACCCTCCCCATCCACCTACCTACGTGTGAATGCACACACACACACACACACACACACACGAGACCCAGTGATGTATTCTCAGAAGAAGTCATATGAAGAAAGCTCAAGACATTTATCAACAGAGAGGTCAGAAGTTGAAAACAGGAGTTTATGTGATATTTCTATCTCTAGAAATAGCCCTTCCAGCCAGGAGATTAGATAAGTCCTCTTTTGAGAAACCTAAGAGGCCCAAATTAAAGGCCTCCAGACACTGATATTAGACATGGAGATAGCTGTGAATCCCAGTAGCTTGAATATTATCTATTATTGTGTTCCATCGACACCTTCAGTGCTTCTCATCAGCTGCTACCTGTTAATGGACAGCCAGATATGAGAAGTGGGGCTTCCCATTGAGTCTCATCACACTCCACCATGAGAAGAACCCAAAACACAGCAAAAGCTCTCAACATTTGGGAAAACCCCACAAAAAAGCAACTGAAAAAAAAAAAAAGAAGAAAAGAAATCTATAAGCTTTTGTGAATAAGAGAGAATAATAAAACTGGAGAGATTTTAAAAAACCATTGTGGATATATGTTTTTAAAAGACAAAATGCTTCATAGCTAAGATTGGAGAAGAAACAATTAGAAGAAAACTGGAATATTATTAGTAAAAATTTATTTATTTATTTATTTTTATTTATTTATTCTTGAAACAGAGTCTTGCTCTGTTTCCCAAGCTGGAGTGCAGTGGCATGATCTCGGCTCACTGCAACCTCCGTCTCCCATGTTCAAGCAATTATCCTGCCTCAGCCTCCTGAGTAGCTGGGATTACAGGTGCCTGCCACCACACCCAGCTAATTTTTGTATTTTTAGTAGAGATAGGGTTTCACCACGTTGGGGAGACTAGTCTCAAACTCCTGACCTCAGGTGATCTGCCCGCCTCAGCATTCCAAAGTGCTGAGATTATAGGCATGAGCCACGGTGCACGACTTACTAGTCAAAAATTTAAAATGTAAAACAGGTCCGATGACAAAAATGAAAAAGACATCTCAGAAAGTAGAAGAAACAAAGCAAAGAGATAAAATTTCAAGGAAAAAATATGTTAAAATCTTAGGGTGTTGAACTAGAAAATCTCAAAATAGATTAATGGAATAGAAAAAAAATAGAAAAGAAGTAATTTTAAAATTTATAATGGAATATTTCTACAAACCAAAAGGATATTAGAATCCTCAAAGTAAAAGAAGAGCTCACTGTGTCCAGCACAGAGAATGATAAAAGGCAAACTTAAGGAGTCTTCTTTATAAAACTGTGGAGCAGTAGGAAGTAATTTAAAAATCCTCTCATTTTCTTAGGGGTGGAAGGAAACATCCCTCACAAAGGATATGAAATGAAATAAAATCAGACTTCTCAACAACAACCCTGAATGTTAGAAAGCAATGGAAAAATAACTTCAATATACAGAGGCAAAGTGATTTGCAGCCCAGCATTATAGACTGAGCTCTATTATCCAACAAATATAAAGACATATTAAAGCCACTTTCCAAAAAGTAAGATTTCAAACAAATAATTATCACCATGAGCAACTTTTTAGGATTTAGAACATATGCTCCAGCAAAGTAAGGGACTAAAGAAAGAATTTCACAGGTATATTATTCCATTCTCACACTACTATGAAGAAATACCCAATACTGGGTAATTTACACAGAAAATAGTTTCAATTGTTCCACAGTTCGGCATGCTGGGAAGGCCTCAGGAAACTTACAATCATGGTGGAAGGCACCTCTTCACAAGGCGGCAGGAGAGAGAAAGAGTACCCAGAGAATGGGAAAACTGCTTATAAAACCATCAGATCTTGTGAGACTCCACTCATTATCACAAGTACAGCATAGGGGAATCAGAGCCTATGATCCAATTACCTCCACTTGGTCCTGCCCTTCACACATGGGGATTATTACAATTCAAAGTAAGATTTGGGTGGGGACACAGAGCCAAACCCCATCACCAGGTTTCCAGTGGATCCAATACAAGAACATAAAAAGAAAATTTATAGATAAGAGGACAGACGACAGCAACTGTGCAGAAGGAAGCATAAGAAGCTAGAGAAGAACTCATGAAAAAATAATCAATGTATAGATTATTTATTTGGCCATTTGGAAAACAGTATTGATGAATTTAGCACAGAAAAAAATATGTATAAGTGCATAAGAAAAGTAAGCAAATGAAAAAAATGAGGAAAATATTAACTCTAGAAAGAAAAGCAAAATGATATACAAGAGACAAAACAATAATTATATAGTTCTTGGCTAGGAATTCTACTTCATAGCCCTAGTAATGTCAATCCTAACTATTGATTGAACCAACACTTTTTATGTAATTTTAACAAGAGTTTAGAAAGAGAAGGTAAGTGGGATGAAGGTGGGAGAAGAATGAAAGAGCTAAATTCTCATCTACCATAACAGAATGTCAATACATAATGTCTAAAATTAATACATTAACAAATAGCAATGTGGCCATTTATTTAGAAATATAGAGGAAGGTACAAGAAAGCAAGGGCTAAAAGAGCTGAAAGTCATTGCCTATGGGGAGTTGTACTGTCGAGTAGGGGATGCTTAGTGGACATTTGTTTTTAATTATAAGTTATTTAATATTTGAGTTTTAAACTAGAGCATACATTACTTTATTAAAAATTAAATTTAAGAAGCATAGAATTGGGCTAGAAGGAGATTGAAATGAGAGGTGACAGGCAGCTACCTGGGAATCAAAGCACCTTTGGAATCTTATAAATATTGGAGCAAGTAGTGAACTTCCTGAAGCTCTGTGGAAATGGGGCTCATGTTATTTAACTGAAAATTACAGGGAGAAAAATGAGGAGAGAAGACTGAAAGCTCAAGAATATTGAGGTGGAAGCCTAAGCCAAAAGTCATGAACTTTAATATATCCCAGAGTCCTTTATGGCTTAATCTTCGCAGACTAATAATCAGAAGTAATTCAAAAATAACTCCATTCAAAAAGCATGAAAGGAAACTCAGTTCATAAGCCATCACAACCATTTTTCAAACCCTTCCTCTTGTCTTCACTTCTCTTGCTTCTCATAATGGATCTCAAAAGTCAAACCCTCCACTCTCTGCACCACCCACCTGACTCTTGTTCTCCAGTGCCCTCCCTTTTTTCACTTCTGTAGCCTGTCCCTCTCCACATATTCCTTCAATTTTATATTCACTAAGTGTTGCAGTTATATTCACTAAGTTAGCAGAATTAAGGAAGAGCAGAAACCATAACAAGATCCTAAGTCCTGTCTGTATTCCAATGCATGAGATTTTTGAGCTTAAAATCTGGGTCAAATCACCATGTTGCTCTTTCTTTATGTTATTCCTCCAAGAATTACAGCAGTATGCTTTCACTTGTCGCGTAACTTTCCAGAGCTCTGAGCAGAGAAAATGGAAAGCCAAACATTGGCTGTACCCAGGGGTGAAAGACACAACCTCTGGGCTCAAAATGTTAATGGAGTATAAGTTTCTTGAGGGCTGGATTTTTGTCTGCTTTGCTCACTGCTGTGTCCCCATTGCCTAGAACAGGTCCTACCCTGAAGTAGGTGCTCAATAAATTGTCGAAAACTTGAACTTCTGGCTGCTAGCCTCCTAGTGAGTGTCAGACATCAGCCAAGCAAGCAATGAGCTACTCTACAACCCAAGTTTCTTTTTTGCCCCACAGCCCCCACTTTTTTTCCCAGGGATAGAGTGCAGTGGCTCGATCATAGCTCACTGCAACCTCGAACTCCTGGGCTCAAGCAATCATCCCATCTCAGACTCCCTCGCAGCTAGGACCACAGGCATGTGGCACCATGCCTGGCTAATATTTTACTTTTTTGTAGAAACAGTGGTCTCACTTTATTGCCCAGACCAGTCTTGAACTCCTGGCCTCAAGTGATCCTCCCATCTCGGCCATCCAAGATGCTGGTAATACAGACATGAACCACCGCACCCGATCATCCTAAGTGTTTTGAGGGTGGTGTTTCTCTTGTGAATTAAAAAAAAACGTCAGACCAATAGAGTCTGCCTCAGGCTCAAGAGCTGGTTGACACTGACATTGACTACTGCGTTCTCAGCATGCTAACAGAATCTGGTTTCTGAGCCTACACTGCTGTGGATGTCTGACCTCAAACCAGGGTGAATTCATTGAGGAAATGTCATTCCAGAGGCCCCTTGCAGCCTGCCAACCTCCTCTGGTGATACCCCCAGCTTAATATGCCCTTCGTGAAAGCCTCAATCATAACACAGTAGCCCCCCTTATCTGCAGTTTCACCTTCCTCAGTTTCAGTTACCTATGGTCAACTGTAGTCCTAAAATATTAGATGGAAATTTCTAGAAACAAACAATTCATCAGTTTTGAATTGCATACTTTCTGAGTAGCATGATGAAACCTGGCACTGTCCTGTCCAGGATGTGAGTCCTTCTTTGTTCAGTGTGTCCATGCTGTCTATGCTTCCTGCCCCTTAGTCACTCAGTAGCCATCTCTGTTATCAGATTAATTGTTGAGGTATAGCAGTGCTGGTGTTCAAGTCACCCTTATTTTACTTTATAATGGCCCCAAAACACAAAAGTAGTGATGTTGGCCATTCGAATACGCCAAAGACAGACCATGAAGTGCTTCCTTTAAGTAAAAAGTGAACATTCTCAACTTAGTAAGGAAAGAAAAAAAATCAGGGTTGAGGTTGCTAAGATCTACAGAAAGAACGAGTCTTCTATTGGTGAAATTGTAAATAAGGAAAAAGAAATCTGCACTAGTTTTGCAGTTTCACCTCAAACTGCAAAAGTTACAGCCACAGTGCACAATAAGTGCTTAGCTCAGATGGAAAAGGCATGAAGTTTGTCAGGGCAAGACATGAGCAGAAACGTGTTCCTATTGATGGTAATTGGGTTTGGTACTATCCAAGGTTTCAGGCATCCACTGGGGTTTGAAACATATCCCTTGAGGATGAGGGATGACTATATGACCTAGTGTGTGTAGAACTAGAGCCCTGGGATAGGAACCACGAGACCCAGAACCGAAAAACAACTCAGAGTGTGGGATTTAATAGACAGGACCTGGTGGAGTTGGAGGGGATTTACTAGGAGAACACACACAGCCCAAGAGCAGAATCACAGTCCTGCTGGGCAGTGGGCATGCAGGAGGAGCTAGGGCTCCCGTGTCATTGGGAGGAAGATCCTAGTAGGGGTGAGTGGGGTGGGGATGACAACTCCCCTGTTTCCTCTCCCCCAGTAAGATTCAATGAGATACGATCTTTAAGGACACATCAAAATGACAGAGGGATTTTAAAATGCATCTCTGTCAGGGGTGCAGATGGCCCACAGACATATTTTGAAACAAGCTATTTGATGTGAGCTCCCTGGATCCTAACCTGGGATGACTCTACTTTGTTTCCCAAGGGTAAGTGAGCAAACCATCTCTCCTTGGGAAGAAAAATAGAGGGAGAAAAATGTCCCATTATAACCTGGCCTTCTTTGTTATTTTAGTGCCTACTGTCATCCAATTCATTTCAAAAATCTGAAAAGAAGTCTTATTTTTAAATTCATAATGTTGACCAAATAGACTTACTTTTATTATGCTCATAAATCATTCATACCTCCTTCATAATAAAGAATTATTTTTTAATTTTTATAATGCTTTTTTTCTTGCTTTCTTCCCAACATAAGAGGAAATGAGAATAATATTTTATGTTAATAGGAACAAAATGTTTAAAAGTATGCACTGTATAGAAATCTTATAAAATGTTTCAGTGGAAACTTTTTTTTTAACCAACAAAGGAAATGAAACACAAAAAGCCACATTAAAAGAATGCTGATGATTTTTACTTTAACGAGGAACCTGAGAGGAGTGAATTATGAATGGGTGGAGGGGAGCCCCTGAGAGAAAACTATATTCCATGGGACTCATGTGGCGAGGGGCTGTCTGAGGGCTGCACACACCTCCCTACCTTCTCTCCCTCTGGCCCAGATCCCAATAGCAAGCCCAGCCCCGGATCTCAGGTGCACTCTCTGCTAGTCAGTCACTTAGAGAGGCCAGGAAAGTCTCAGAGGGGTGAAAATTTCTGACCTCAGCCTCCAGACATGAAGGCAGGTGCTGCACTAGAAGAAAGCTTCTCCCTCTGCTAGAGAAACATCATGACTCCTTGGTTCAGGCAATTGCTCCAAAGAATCCCTGGGACTTTGCTTTTATCCACTGAAGGGTTAACAGGCAATGGAAGGGAGCCTGGAGGCCCATCAGAACCCACAGCATCAGGGGTAGTACTGGTGGGAAATAAGAACATTTGAAAGGGAAAGAGTCATGTCTTTGGCACTGACAGAGTGGTATGAGGCTGCTGCAAACACACCAGTGAGGGCAAAGGCTTATACTTTGCAATGGGACCATTTGCATTCCAGTGGGACAGCAGTTTGGGGCAACCAGACTTCCCAGCTTCCAGAGAGACTTATGCACTGTGTTTGCTGATCTCAGTACCTTCCTGTGGGAACAGCCACACTAAGTCCTACTGCAAAGTGAATGGAGCCCCTGAGCAGTGCAGGAAGGACCTTACCCCTAAAGCAAAGCAATCAAAATTGGCAACTGCCCCTTGGCATGAACTCTAAGAAATGGAGAAGGGCCTTTTCCTACCTACTGTTGAATACAATTTATAGAAGGCCAATGCTTTGGAATGGGCTCCTGCACTGGGCCCAACAGGCCAAACCAATATAGAGCTTACTCACAGTAGCGGAGATTTAGCGGATTTCAGGAGGCTCTGTAACCAATGAACCAATTAAGCTATAACTAAGTTGTCTCTATACCTCACTTTGGTTTTCTATAAATGTTGTCAGATCGTGGTATTAGCTGGAATTCTAAAAACCTGTTTTGGTTCTGACAGCTACCTGATTCATGAATTGTTTTTGTTTTATTTTTGCTTTGGTTTGCTTTGCTTTGTTTTGTTTTTAATTGCTCAGATAAGCTCCACTGAGCATAAATTGGTGAAAGGTTTTTAAACCACCCACCACCGAAACACCATTCACTGAGTTACTGACATCTAAAATATCCAAAAGGCTTTGAAAGAGTCTTATCTTTTGCTAAAATTCTGTTTTAGATATTTATAGCTAATGCAATAAAGGAATCACAACTTTTGGAGAGCAGATTTTGATAAATGAGGAAGGGGAAAGAGGTGAGAAAGGGGAAGAAACATATTCTGAGGACCCATTATAAGCCAATTACTTTGCCTGAGTTCTTTTTACATTTATCTCATTTAATTCTCACAATAGCCCTTATAAATGGATATTAGCTCCTGAACTGGTTGTTCTTCATTTCCCAGCTTCCGTTATTCTAAGCATTCATTTGCTGCCCTGTGGAATCCAAAGGCCTCTGTTTCTGGTAGAGATCAGCCAACGGGAGGCAATGGTATAAGATCACAAGGTAAGCGAAGAGAGGGATCAGGATTTCTTCCCTAGTCCCTCCATGTTTTCAAGCTGCATTTGTGTAAGCAGCTGCTTTTCATTACAAGCCCTTTAATATTCAACTCTTAAACTGTTGTATTACTTTGATAAAAATTAAATTTTAGAAATTAATGGGCTACGGGGAGGAGATTGGAGAAGGAGGTGACAGGTAGCTGGCTACCTGGGAACTGAAATGTTACCCTTGGATCTTGAAACTGCTGGAGTCTAATCAGGTTTGTGGGGACCAGCGCGGCATCACACATTACACACAAGCCCATCAGCCCTGAAACACAGGTGGCCCAGGTTGGTGGCCCATGTCGTCCAGCTCTTCCCTAATCCAGGTGGGTCCTTTGTCTTCTTGCTTGGGGTAGTTTTTACCTCTTGTCTTCATTTGAAATTGATGAACCTGATGAAGCTCACGGGCCCAAAAGCCTCCTCCCCCGTTTGCTTGAGAAGTAGATAGTTCTTTGACAAATAGGTAGTCTCTGTCCAGCTCTGATATCTAGCTCTGTTCAGATTCATTCTCCATCGTGACTCTTGCTTGACACAGCCTAATGATATGCAAATGATGACCAGTGCCTGTCTCTTTGTTACTGCAATGGAAAAAAACTCATAGCTTGGTTCACTAACAAAATTAAATAAATAAAACTTTTAAGAACACTAAACATTGGATTTTTACTGCTCATGTAAAAATGGCACAAAATAAACATACCACATCAGTAACAAGAACATCACATGTTTTCATATTCCTGGGGTTTTATTACCTAAAGTGTGCTATAGTGAAACTGGATAGTTAATTTAAAATATAATTTTTCTTTTGTTATACTACTTTTATTTTGAATTTGAGAGGCCTGTTTGAGACATGCTTTTTTTTTTTTTTTTTTTTTTTTTGAGATGGAGTCTCATTCTGTCACCCAGGCTGGAGTGCAATGGCATGATCTTGGCTCACTGTAACCTCTGCCTTCCAGGTTCAAGCGATTCTCCTGCCTCAGCCTCCTGAATAGCTGGGACTACAGGCATGTGGCACCATGCCCGGCTAATTTTTGTATTTTTAGTAGAGATGGGGTTTCACCATATTGGCCAGGCTGGTCTCAAACTCCTGACGTCGTGATCTGTCCACCTCGGCCTCCTAAAGTGCTGGGATTACAGGCATGAGCCACCGTGCACGGCCAAGACATGCTTTTTGATGTATATAAATGAAGACCTTTTTAAAACTACACAGGTCTTCTGACATTAACAGAGTAGCTGTTAATCTGAAAAAAAGTGGCCCTTTTGAGGAAGTCATCAGAATTTTACTGTGCAAAAATCAATATCTGTGAACAGGAGTTCTGACATGCAGTAAACGAGTGAGGGAATGTTTCATGACAGTAATAACCCATTACCAGCTGGGACTGCCTGATGCTCCAACCTTTTAGTAGACGAGACAGACCTGGTTGGAAAGTGGTCACTGTTTTTAGAGAAGTATGCATTATTTGCATCCCAGTCCTATCAAGGAGAAAATAAATTCACAACTTTGTGTAGAGAGTGGGACTTAAATCAGGAAGGACTGTATATCTCATCACTGTCTGCAGGAAGCTTAAGAATAAAGCCTACATACGTGATTTGTAAATAAAAGAAATGTGTTATCTCTTTTTCCTAAAGACCAGCTTTATTAAAGATGCAGAGTAAAATGCTGTCAAATGAGCAAGGATATGCACAATTCTGTTGAGCCAGAAATGCCTAAGAAAGCTCTTACATAAAGCTCAGAGATAATGTGCCTGATGATGACCAAGAGACACCCCATAATCCCCAGGAGGTTTCTGGCTCAACTAAGGCTATGTTGTTTCCCATAGAATTTTATTGCTAAGTCTGGGTTATGACATCCCAGTTCTTGATGGAGTCATAATTTTCATACAGTGTGCATATTACTACTTCCATAGCAAACAGACTATTTTAATAATCTGTGCAATTAACGCTTGAGCTAGGTCCAAGAAACTATATTTTCAAACATTTTTAAATGAAGTTATGGATTAACATAGCCAATTCAAATCACTTTCTATGGGCATCAATTATACTTCCTTTGTGGCAAATGTAATATCATCATCATCTTCATTACCGATATAAGTAATATGAAAAATCAAAAATAATACCAGCTAAGAGCTCCCAAATACTTACTCTGTGCCAGCCGCTTTCATGTCAAGCTTACAAGTCTGATGCTCAGTTAAGCCTTAGAGCCTCCTTTGAAGGATACAGGGACTACTATCAACTCTACTTTTCAAATTCAACATTCAGTATATATTTATTGAGTTCTTAATGTGTTCCAGGTGCGGATCTGAGTTTACAGCTGTTTACAGTTTACAAGTCTGATATAAAGCCTGTTTTGTCATGTGAAATACACAGTAAATAAATAAACCAATAGGTAAACAAGATCATTTCAGGTGGTGAAAACTTCCATAAAGAAAATACAATGAGGTAATGTGAATGAGAGTGACTATTCTCTTTCACATTACCTCACTAGGGGTGGAGGCGGGGACAAGAGAAGAGTTCTTTGAGAAACAATAGGAGCGGGAGCTGATATTTGAGCAGTTACTCATGTGTAGGTTGTGGGAAGATGGTTGATCAGCCTGGCTTGGCCTCACGACTGTTTTCATTGGATATATAAAATCTCCCACACTGACCAAAGCTTTGGTGCTCCATCACAACCCATACCCCCTGCATTGTTTGTCTCTATACCCCAAAGGGCTATGTTGCTCTGAGATTTTTGTCCAATTAACAGTATTTATATAGAGCACTCTCATGCCCCTCCTCTCCAGTGATACATGAACAACCACTCTTTAAACTCCCAGTACTGTTTTTATAATAAGCACATTTTCTTTCCAGTATCCAGCATTTTAGTTTTAAATCACGCAGGTTATAGCTACTGTGTGTTATCAGAACCAGCTGTTTGGCTGTTTGTGACTGTTCTGAACGCACTGAATAGGAATAGAAGCATAGAGGTATTTCTGATGAACACGGAACACACACACACAAACACACACACAATCAGAGGGAGCATTAAAACTAAACAAATCTGGCACCACATTCATCAGCTTCATAAATACCAAAATACCCACATGCGTTTTGTTCAGCATGATATATGTTTTCAGGAGAGATGCTTTAAATTTTTCATTTTGTGCCAAGGTAAGTTTTATGCCTCTGTAATGTACAACATATGGATCTTATGACATTATGCATTATTTGCATCCCAATAAAACAGCTCATTAATCAAATAGCCTATTGTAACCTCCAGCTGCAGAAACCACAAAACACACCCAAGAAGGAGAGTCATTTTTAACTCAAAACGTGTCCTTTTAAAATAATATTTGTCTGATCATGTTAAACGGTGGCCAAATGTATGAGAAATGTTAGGGCAGTGGAAAAGAGATGATGGCAAGGACACAGCCAGCTCCAAAACCTACACGCTGATTTTTCTTTCTGACTTTAGGCCACATGTTCTGCTTCCCTCTGGTTGATTTTGAATGTTGTTTTCATATGGGGTCAAAACAAGGTCTTTTCGTAACAACTAACATTTAGCGATAATCATGTACAGCTAAATGGAGCAGGTCCATTGTTGAAGAGATCATTAGAGTAGTAAATTGGAAATTTACGCCCATATCAACTATTGCAAACTCACCAAATCTAATGAAATATGCAAACAAGACTATGCGCCCCATTCTACTGGTTCTTTCGCATCAGCTCTTGACACGTGTGTCAGCCAGGGTCCTAATGGTAAGCAATAAAATTCAACTCCAACTGATTTAATCGAAGGAGGATTTCTTTGGAAAGATGTTGGAGGGAAGGTGCTGCTGTTAACCATCAGGGAGAAGGCGAAGAATCGGGCTTGGGAGTGAGTAAGGGAACCAGGGAGCTACAAAGGGACCTAAGGCTAGCAGCACAAAACACAGCAACAGCTCTCAGTGGTAGAATAAAAATATATACTTGGTCTTGATCTCAGGTTCCTGGCACAGAGTTCCTAAAACCCTTGAGATTTCCTGAGTAATAGGAGTGTCTTTGTTGTCCGTAATGGAGCCCTTTGGAACACACCTGAGTCTATGCTAATGCTGATGATGTGGGGCTCCTAGACAGCTTCAGAATTGGGACTGGTCCTTGGAAAGACCAAACAAAAGATTAGAGGGAGGCACTCTCAGTCCCACCCCACCGCCCAGCCCTAGGGAAGGGAGGAGTGCTGGAGGTTGGATTATAAAAACTCTTGAATGAGAGGCTTGGAGGGCTTTCAAGTTGGTGAACACATAAACATGACAGAAGGGTGGCGCACCCCGACTCCAAGGGAAAGAGGCTTCTGGGCTTAGGACCCTTTCAGACCCCACCCCGTGTACCTCTTCATCTGGTCATCCATTGGTATCCTTTATAATAAACTATAATAGTGTTAAAAAGGAAACTTGACACAAATTAAACTTCACAGAGTTTCACTGAACAAAGAACGATTCACGCAGAATCGAGCAGCCTTGAACTAGAAAAGGTTCAGAGAGACTTTAGCACTACTGTGTGGTCGAAGAAGATTTATGGACAGAAAAAGGAAAGTGATGTACAAAAAATGAAAGTGAGGTATGGAAACAGCCAGATTGATTACAGTTCGGTGTTTAATTTGAACACTGAACAGTTGGCCATTCTTGACTGGCCGAAACTAGGTGCTTGGCACAAGAGTATGTTACAGTCTGTTTACACATCCAGTTAGGTTACAGTTCACTATGTATGGAGAAACCTTTAGGCCAAATTTAAAATATGTAAGGGAGCAGCTTTAGGCTAAACCTAACAACAGTAAAGTATAGCATTTTTCCTGAGTTCTGTGAGTCATTCTAGCAAATACACAAACACATACACACACACGTGCATATTTGATATACATATATATATATAATATGTGAGATATCCGTAGTATGTGTATATATAAAAGGGTATTTTTCATTGTGACCAACATCTACAATTAGTTGACTCTAACTAAATGACATTATCCTTAATAATCTGGGTGGGTGTAGCCAACTGGGTGAAAGGCCTTAAGAACAAAAGAATATTTAAGAACAAAATTTAAGAACAAAACAGTTTTCCCTGAGGAAGAAGAAGAAACTCCACCTCCGTATAGAAACATGGGGTTCTATCTGAGAGTTTCCAGCCTGCTAGCCTGTACAAGGAGTTTCAGACTTGCTACCCCACGATTATGTAAGCCAAATCCTTGAAAAATATATATATACACACACACACACTATATATTTATAATATATATTATACATACTATATATATATGAGATATCCATACTGGATACATATATATACACACACACATATATGATATCCATAGTATATATATATTTATGAGATATATGATATATCCATTGTGCGTGTGTATATATTTATATATACATATCCATAGTATATATATATTTATGAGATATATGATATATCCATTGTGCGTGTGTATATATTTATATATACATATATGATATATATATTTCAAGGATTTGGCTTACATAATTGCAAGTCTGCAACTCCTAGCACAGGCCAGCAGGATAGAAACTCTCAGAACCTGATATTTCCATCCAGAGGTGGAATTTCTTTTTCTTCCTCAGGGAAAACTCCATTTTGTTCTTAAGTTTTTTTCCTAAATGTTGTTCTTTTGTTCTTAAGGCCTTTCAACTGATTGGCTAAGCCCGTCCATATTATTAAGGACAGTCTCTTTCATTTAGAGTCATTGATTGTAGACATTAACCACAATGAAAAATATCCTCACGACAACATCTAAATTCATGTTTGAGTGAATAACTGGGTACCACAGCCCAGGTAGGTTGACACATAACATTATCCATCACAGTCCACCCTAGGTCAACTTGGAACTTCTACACATCTCCTTAAACTATACTTAATCTCCAAATAAAGTAATATTTCCACACCACAGAATACAACTATCCCATGGACCAACAAGAATGTGTTAACTCTTTCTGTGGAAATGTAAAGTCCTTGGGTGGTATTCACACTCCTTAATATCTCATAACATAAATACTGTGATATCAACTTAACTATTATTAATATATCTGATGTTAGATGATAAGCAAGTAAGAAAGGGAAGAAAACAAAAATACTTTATATATACACACAAACATAATCATACACAAATTTATAAAAAAATTACGAAAAAATACTAATAACAATTACAGCTGTTATTTCTGTAACTGCTCAAGTGGTCATAGCGAATATTTATAACTACTTTCTTCCACTACCCATTCCATATTTTCTTTGCCCTCAGCAAGCACTTCATTTAGTCATGTCTTTTTTGTTTTGTTTTGTTTTGCCTGGTGGAGTAACCCAAACATTCATTCCTTAAGGGTCTAGGCCATTAGTAGTCCTGCCTGAATTAGCTCATTGTAGTTCTTCTTGACTTTAACCACAGGTCATGGCAGTACTAAGAGATGCCATGAGGGAATCTCATATATTTCAGAAATATTCTTCCTTACCTCCATTGTGTAGTAGCAGCCCAAAATTTCCTTGATAATCATGATCAACCATCCCAGCTAGCACAGTAACTCCCTTCTTTGCCTATTGATTTAGAGGTATGAAGAGCCCAAAGTAAATACTACATGGCAGTATTTACTTCCAGTTTACTGGAATCATTGCTGTGTCTCCTAGTGGTAGCATTTCTCCCTTTGGAACTAAGACTTCTAGAACAACAGAGAATAAGGACTGGGGACAGGAAGTAAACATTTTTGCTAATGAATCATTAGGGGTAATAGTTAAAAGTACCATGTCCATTCCCACTCCTTGTTTGCTGGGCTTAGGAATCCTGGCTATGGAAGAAACAGAACCATATATTAAATGCTTATTTAAAGCATATAAAGTCTGCTAAATGACTTCACTCCAGCACTACAAGTTATTACTCCCTGGCTGGCATTGTAAGTGAGTCTTCAAAAGGCTATTGCATGTTTCATCAAGCCAGCTGCTTCAGGATGATAGGGAACATAGTAAGGCTTATGAATTCCATGAGCATGGGCCCATTGCCACGTTTATCTATTATGAAGCGAGCCCCTTGATCAGAAGCAATGCTATGTGGAATATTTTTATGGGAGATAGGCATCCTGTAAGTCCATAGATGATAGTTTTGGCAGAAACATTGCATGCAGGGAAGGAAAATTCATAACTGGAATAAATGTCTGTTCCACTAAGAACAAAGCACTCCCCTTCCATGGTGAAAGTGGTCCAGCGTAACCAATCTGCCACCAAGTAGTTGGCTTATCAACTTGGAATAGTGCTGCATCAGAACTTAGTGTTAGCTCTTAGCATGTTGGGTACTCAGCAGGAGCCACAGCCAAGTTAGCCTTGGTGAGTAAAAGTCGATGTTGCTGAGCCCATGCGTAACCTCCATCCCTGCCATTATGGCCACTGTGTTCATGAGCCCACTGAGTAATGACAGGGGTGCCTGGGGAAAGAAATGTACTGGTATCCACAGAAAAGATCTGTTCACTTAATTATTAATACCCTCTCTGCTGTGATTACTCTTAGTGACCACTCCCATAGGACACAAATACCTTCATGATTTTGCCCATTTGGAGCTCATCCACATACCTCTTCCGCAGACTTCCTTGTTACCAGTTTTCCAATGATGTTCTTTCCAAGCCTCTCATCATTCAGTCAAGCCATTGGCCACAGCCCATGAATCAGTATAGAGTCACACCTCTGGCAATTCCTCTCTCCAAGCAAAAGGAGCAATCACTGAGAGGATTTTCCTTTACCACTGTCCTTTGGGGTGTCCCAGAAAATGACTGTAGCACTGCAGCTGTCCACTTTAGCATGTAGAGCCATCTGTAAACCAATACTGAGTTTTTTCTTCTTTAGCCCAACTGGTCATAGGAAACTCCCCCATGAAGCCAGAGGTATAGGTTTGGAGAGAGAAAATAATATGGCAAGAGAAGGGACCATGTGTATTTTGGTCACTTTCTCAAGTAACTTATTGTATGTGCAGGGCCTGTTCAAATTCAATATTATATATACCACTTCCATTTCATAATGGAATGACAGTGTACACATCCAACTTGGCTAGGTGAGTCAGTCAACAGCAAGTTCATGATGCATAGCTCAGGTCACATGGAAATTGGTGGCCTTTGGTTCAGTTTTCTCTACTAAGGCCCAGTAGCAAGCCAAAAAAGCTGTTTATCAAAAGGAGAGTGGTTATTTACAGAGGATGGCAGCATTTTGCTTCAAAGTCCTAGGGATTTGTACTGTCTAATCAGCATAATATTGTCAATGTAATGGACCAATGTGATGTCTTATGGAAGCAAAAGACAATCAAGGTCTCCGTGGACTAAATTATGACTTAGGGATGAGATTTGATATACTCTTGAGAGTAAAAGTGTATTGCTGACCCTACCAGCTGAAATCAAAAGTCTTCTGAGAGTCTTTACTAACAAGCACTTTTTAAAAGTATTCACCAGTTCAATAGATGCATAACAGGTTCCAGGAGATTTGTTGATTTACTCAAGCAATGAAAGCACATCTGGAACAGCAGCTGTAATTGGAGTCACCATATGGTTAAGTTTACAACAGTCCACTGTCATTCTCCAAGATTCATCTGTCTTTTGCATGGCCAAATAAGAGAGGTAAATGGGGATATGAAGGGACTCACCACCCCTGCCTCTTTTGAGTCCTGGAGGGTGGCACTAATCTCTGAACTCCCTCTAAGAATGCATTGTTGTTTGGGGTTCACTATTTTCCTAGGTAGAGGGAGTTCTAGCAGTTCCTACTTAAATTTTCATACCATAATACCCTCACTCCACAGGTCCAGGAACCAATGTATGGATTCTGCCCTTTACTGAGTTTGCCTATTCTACCATAACTGAGGAAATAACTAAAGGATGGGTTCAGTGGGATTAATGGTGATATGAATCTGAGCTCAAACTCCATTGATCACCTGACCTCCATAACACCCTGCTCTGACTTGTAGACCACAGTGATGTTTTGGGTCTTCTACAATGAGTGGAAGTCCAAAACCAGTGTACAGTAATCTTTAAAAAGTTACTTCCTGTTCCTCAGTGCACAGTCACCCTGGTAAAAGGCCATAGGTCCCTTTGAGGAAGGCTGGAATCAAGATTAATAATATAAATCTTTGGCAGTAAAGCAGGATCCTTTTTCAAGGGCACCTGCCCGCCCGCCTTCATTCTAGGGGTTCTGGGCTTGTAAACTTGTTTAAGTCTGGGAATTAATTGAGGACCCATGACTCTATCTTAGTTCACTAGAGCTGCCATAACAAAATACTACAGACTGATCACTTAAGCAACAGAAATTTATTTTCTCACAGTTCTGAAGGCTGGAAGTTCAAGATCACAGTGTTGGGACGTCTGGTTTCTCCTAAGGCCTCTTTCCATGGTTTGTAGACAGCCATTTCCCTGTGTCTCCACGCAGCCTTTTTTGTGTGCTCACCCATCCCTGGTGTTTCTTCCTCTTCTTATAAGGACACCAGACATATTGGATTAGGCCTCAATGTGTAAGGGCTTGTTTAACTTTAATTACCTCATTAAGGGGCCCATCTCCAAATACAGTCATGTGGATGGTGGGGAGGCTAGGGCTTCTTATTAATCATTTTCACACTGCTACAAAGATACTACCTGAGACTGGGAAGTTTGTTTAAAAAGGAGATTTAATTGACTCACAGTTCCACATGGCTGGAAGAGGCCTCAGGAAACTTACAATCATGGTGAGAGGGGAAGCAGGCACCTTGTTCACAGGTGGCAGGAGAGAGACAAAGTAAGAGAGGAACTACTAAACACTTATAAACCATCATATCACCTTAGAACTCACTATCATGAGAACAGCATGGGGGGATCTTCCCCCATGATCCAGTCACCTCCCACCATGTCTCTCCCTCAACACCTAGGGATTACAATTTAAGATGAGATTTGAGTGGGTACACAAAGCCTAATCATATCAGGCTTCAACATATAAATTTTTGGGGGGACACAATTTACTCCATAACACTCTATTTTGGTAATTCAAGGTAGACTTCAGTTCCCTTGACCTAGAGCTCCTCCACTTTTACAGATCAAGTAAGAATTTGATAGAAAGTCCTTCTATTTCTTTTCTACAGACACCATGATCAACTAGCCAACACTAGAGACCACTACAAATCAGAGTATTCTGATCATTGCTTTGGTAGCTGCAGTTCCCACTGTAATTGCTGGCCTCCAAAGGAGTCAGTACACCACAGAGCTCTTCAAGGGCACGGGGCTGTCCTCACAAACGTATTTTTCATCATTGTAGTAGAAGGTGGAAGGAGAGTCCTCTAAACTCTCCTGGGGAGGATGGGCAGATCTTACATGATAAGCCTACACTAACATTCCAATCTCCCTACGCCTTGAGATACCTTCCTCTGCAGTACACCCAGCAGTTCTGACTGCATTTAATTTAGGCAACTTTTCAGTCCACGTTTCAGCTAACAACATACTGTAAGAGCCCTTTCTAAATTCTTAAGCTGAAAAATTGAATCTAGAATCTCTGCTTAGTGGGCCCATGTCAATAAATATTATCCCACACTTTTGATATCCATTCCCTCACAGATTATTGTCTGTATACATTTTTAAATTATGTAGTTGTTTGGTGTGTAGTGCCCTTCCTTCTGGGTCACACCTTGTACTTTACCCTTTGAGACTTATGTCTAGTTATACTTTTAAAAGCAAAGTGGGTGGAGGGTGTGTTCTAAGAAGAATCAGTGGTGTCTTGCCAGGCAACTACACCAGGAGAGGTCTTTACAGATTCTTCAGACAAAGCAGAGTTAACTTCCTTCGACAGGGATGGAAGGGCTGCTTCCATTCACCAGGACTTTCTTATTGGCAAAGAAGTCCTGGTGAATTTAAGGGTTCAGTATTCTCAGGTTTATTGGGATCTTTCTATACATCTCCATTATAGTTTTCTGAATCCCATTTCTCCCCAGTCAATGCTCTCACTTTAACATAAGAAACTTTGTGAGGTTGATAATACAATTGTTCTTGTATTAAAGCCATTCCCAGGATAAGATTCAGGGTTTGGCTTTCCGAAATTTCAGCCCTGGGACTGGAGGAGGTAAGAGTTTCTGCTATAGATGAATGTTTATGTAACCCCCGAAAAGGCATATGTTTAAATGCTAACCCTCAAGGTGATGGTATTAGGTATTAGGAGGTAGGTTCTTTGGAAGGTGACAGGTCATGGTCAGAGCCCTCCTGAATGAGATTAGTGCTCTTGTAAAAGAAGCCCCAGAGACCACTCTCACGTTTTCCACCATGTGAGGATACGGAGAAGATGGCCATCTACGAATCAAGTGAGCCCTCCCTGGACACTAAATATGCTATTGCCTTGATCTTGGCTTCTCAGCCTCCATAACTGTGAGAAATAAATTTCTATTGCTTCTAAAATACCAGTTTATGGAATTTTGTAATAGCAGCCTCTATGAATTAAGACAGTTTCTTTTAGGGAAGACACAAACATATTTAGATCATTTATTTCAAGCTTGAACTAGGAATTTCAAGCTCCTAGTTCATTCTTCTTTTTCCTCTTTCCCCAGCAGTTAGCAGCAAACCAGTCAATCTCATTACACTCCTTACATTGACTAAAACATTCTAAGATATCAAATATGTGATCAACCAGGATTTTGCCTTTTATCTGCATTTGATCTGGAGTATCTGATGACAGTATTATACGTATTTCTATTGCTACACCATGCCACGGACTACCAGTGTCTACTTTTACAATGGAAATAGAGTCATTAGTGCCTTTACATCTAATCAGATTGGAGAACCAATTTATACCCTTCAGTGTCTCTAGAACCACTCTTGGTATCAAATTCACTCAGAGTTCTACTAGAGAAGTAAAACCAGTTATATGATTGTTGTTGTAGGGGCTGGCACGTCTGAAATCCATAAAGCAGACCATCAGGCTAGAAATTATCAGCCAGGAGCTGATGCTTCTCTCCAAAGGCATAATTTCTTCTTCTTTTTTTTTTTTTTTTGTTTGGTTCAGAGAAAACTGTTTTGCTCTTAAATCCTTCTAACTGATTGGATAAGGCCCACCCAGATTATTAAGGATATTATCCGTTATTGAATGTCACCTGATTGTAGGTGTTAATCACATTTGCAAAATATATTCACAGCAACACTTATATGAGTGTTTAATTGAATAAGTGAGTACTAGAACCTAACCAAGTTGACCCATACAATTAAATATCATGCTATTGTCTGCTCAGAAAAATTGGAACATTAGAACCTGTGACATTTCAAGAAAATGAAGTCCATATGATAGTCCACCATTCCAAGTACTGCTCTGCCATTGAACTCAGTCCAGGTAATTCTGGAAGTAAAACAAAATGCAATAACTGAGATGAAGCCAGTGTTGATCTGTCAAAGGCAACACTAGAGCAATGAGACCAGCATCTCAAGACAATTAAGCCTTTGGGTATGGGTGTTGGTCCCTCACTGGGTAGGAATAAAGGGACCCTCCTACCCTGAAATAGTTTAATTGCCTTAAGGCACACTGTTTTCACATTTCAAAATGATTTCTGAGACTGTTCATATTATTAGCAAGAATTATATTAAATAGCCAACAAGACTTTTTTCAAGTATCCAAGGAAATGAAACACAGAGGTGTGTTTTTTTCATCAAAACAGAAAGGGGAGAGAGGGGCTCCTGGTTGAAAATTTATTGAAGTTTAAGAATCAGTAAGTCATTTACATTAATTCATCTTATCCTCAAAACAATCCCAAGAGCCACTACTATTATCCCCATTTTAAATACGGAAATTGAGGTTAATAATTGGTACCACTGAAAGTTTCTTTATCAATCTGACTCCAAATACCCTTTCCACTATATCTAGTTCCTGCCCAAACAGAATATATCTCCAAGAAATACAGACAGCCCACATCCTTAGAGAAAGAGAAATGAACTGGACTCTGTTTCACTTCGGCCCACATGGACTACTATTATTCTGTCCTTCTCAGAGAACAGGTAAGTCATCTTTGGTGACATCCAACATCTCAAAACTAACAGTAGACCAAATTCTCTCTACAAGCCTCATACATCCCCCCCACCACCGCCAAACTGCAGCCAGTCCCTGTCAGTCTTAGATCTAATATTCACAGGACCTGTGGCATGAATACAAATGAAGACCCATATACTGATGTTATCAACTGAGCTAGCAAATTCTGTATAAAACATGTTGTATCTTTCTACCTTGACAAGTATGCCTTCATACTAACCTGTAAGGCCAGTTCAAATTTACCAGTCTCAGACTCTTTGGCATTTCATGCAGGAATAAGGTGGCAGTGTGGAGAAAGTGGGCTGGGTCCTCAGCCTAGAGCCCACCCCACTTCTGTTTCTATCCCCAGGTCCCTGTTGCACCATAAGGAGGCTCACGTGTGCCCACTCCATCCAGCATCTAAGCTTTGTCCACACCTCTACTAACAGCCTTCCCTCGGCTGCCTCAGGGGCCTGAGGATTCCCACCTGCAGAGTAACTTCCCCTCAGAAGAATGGACTCCAACAAGAGACCCTGGAAGTGGGGTCAGGCTAGTTTTGCAAGGAAGTCTGGTTACCAGGTTGCTAGAGGATGTTCTATAAAAAAAAATGGGAATGGACTGTGCCTGAACACCTCCCATTGCCCTTTGGGCTCTGACACAGCTGGAAAAGTTGCAGAAAAGGACCCTGTGAAGCATAGAGACCCAGGACAGGGACGCCTTTGGCTCAGGCAAAGAACAGTCTGAAGACTCAAGATGGCCTCCTGACAAATTGGCTGCAGCTCTTAGTCCCTCAATGACTGCTGTGCCTGGCCCCCTCACTTAGCCTGCTTCTCTCACTTACTGCCAATTCCAGACCCGTTAAGTCAATGGATTATCACAATGTTCGTTTTACAGTAACATACACAAGGCATGAATTCACAGTAACCAAGCCTCAGTACACTCTCAAACAGCTATCACTAGGGGAAATGGTCTGGCAGGATTTTGCACTGTAATATTTATCGTAGCAATATCATAGTCTCCTCACCAACACACACACGCACACACACATACACACACACACAGGTTGTATCAGCTTGTTCCAGAATCCAATAAAAGGAAGCAACAAATAGAATACATTTGACTAAAGTCACTAAAGACAGGCTTTTCCTTCAAAACAACAGAAAAAGGAAAATGAATAAAGCAGCCTACTTTGATTAGGCTTTAATTTCTCTGAATCACAGACATTTTCTTAATAGGCTCTTGGAAGGTTCAGAAAACAGTTGTATGTTTCCCAACTTTCTCTGGGCTCTTAAAGTCTCGGGGGTTTATTCATGGTCCTTACATTCTAAGTAGGCATTGTAACCCTGAATACTATAATAATGGAAATTTTAGTTGGAGGAACGACTCCTGTGGAAGGATCATGGAAACTTGTTGTCCCTACTCATGCATGTGGGTTCTGGGGTTGCCAACCCCTGTGTTATTTCGTATACCTATCAGTCCCACCGCACATTTTCAGCACTTTCAATCCTTTCTCGTCACATTGTCTGAATTCTCTTTCACTTTTATCTATGACTTTTTTTTTTACTCACATGGTGCAGTCCCTTCTTTTTTTTTTCTTGATAGGTTAAAACAATGTTCCTGTTGTAAAGTCACTCTCACCCTCTATGTAATCACATGATCAACTCATATATGACATTTTCAAGTCACGGGCATTCAGCTATGTCTTGGGCACAGGAGATCACTCCATGCCTCCCTCACACCATAAAAACCACTTTTTTAATTTTAAATAAACCCAATGAGGATTAGAAGTATGACAACTCATTCATCTGTGTGAATTAAAACATGCTTAGACACACAAGGGGAAGGATGAATCAGTGGTTAAATGCACACTGGTCATGAGTGTTTTTCCTTGCTAGTGCTCCAGGAATTAAAAAGTATTTAATGCATAAAATAATTTTTTGTACATGAATTTTTATTTCGTTGGGAAGTCATGGGAAGAAATACACCAGTTAAAATATCAAGTTCACACTCAACTTTCTCTATGACAGTGGGAAAAAAAATTAATCTGCCCAGAGAGCCTACTCTCATAGTAAAGAGAAATAATGCCTAATTTACAATGCTGTTTCTGGGGGAAAAACAATTAGGTTCTGATACCAAGGAGATATTCAATAAATGTTAGTTTCTTTCTTCCCACTTGGATACAATTAGCTAAATGTACAGTAGAAGGTATGGCATGAGGACTCTTGAAATCAGAAAGACCAAGGTTTAAATTCTGCTACTTGCTTTGCCCTCCTTGGACAAGTTACTCACTGTCTCTGAGCCTCAGTTTCTCCATTTGCAAAACAGTTACCTACTCAAAGTGTTGTGATGAGGACTAAATGTGGGATGCCTTGGAATAGGGCCTGACACACGGTAAGAAATCAGTAAATTTAAAAATAGCTGAGTACATGGAGCAAAGTAGTTCACGTTTCATATCCTGACTCTGTCACTTCCCAGCTATGTTAACTTGGGCAAAGGAACCTCTCCAAGAATCATTTTTTTTTGTATTCTTAAATTAGTAATTTCTACTTTATCATCTTTTCATGAGGTTTATATAAAGCAGTGTAGGGAAAGTGCCACATCTAGAGTCTGGCACATATTAAGTGTTAATAAACAATAACAATTATTAATACCTTGAAAGAAGAAATCAAAAGCTGCCAGGGGAAGAACATTATTAGATCTTCTATTACAGATGTATATGGATAAATTGGAGAGAAATAGATAACACTCAGAATCCAAAAATAATAATATGGAAGTAAACTGGAGAGCTGTTTCAGAAAACTGATGGATTCTCCTCTCTCTCTCTTTCTCCCTCCCCTTCCTTTCCCCCAACCCCAACAAATAGCAATATACATAAAATACACACACACACACACACACACATATATATATACACACACATACACATACATTAAGACAATATAAGGACCAGGCTCAGTGGCTCACGCCTGCAATCCCAGTACTTTGGGAGGCCAAGGCAGGTGGATAGCTTCAGTCCTGCATTTCGAGGCCAGCCTGGGCAACATGGCGAGACCCCATCTCTACAAAAAATACAGACAATTAGCCAAGCATGGTGGTGCATGCCTGTAGTCCCAGATACTCAGGTGGTTGAGGTGGGAGGATCAATTGAGCCCAGGTGTTTGAGACTGCAATGAGCTATAATTGCACCAGGACACTCACAGAATGAGACTCTGTCACAAAAAAAAAAAAAAAAAGAAGAAGAAGAAGAAGATATAGTGTCCTAGAATAATTGTTGAATTTGTTAAAATAAAAACTTCAGCTGAATTAAATTTAAAGGAATTTAACTGAGCAATGAATGATTTGCAGATAGAACAGCCAGAATCACAACAGAGTCAGAGAGGTTCCAGGGGTGCCTCGTGGTCAGAACAAATTTATGGACAAAAAAAGTAAAGTGATGTACAGAAATCAGAAGTGAGACACAGGAATGGATGGATTGGTTACAGGTTGGCGTTTGCCTTACTTGAACACTGCTTGAACACTCGGCAATGTATGAGTGGTTGAAGTACAGCTTCTGAAATTGGCCAAGACTCAGCTATTGTTACAGGTGCATACTCCTAAGTTAGGTTTTCAATCCTGTCTATCTATTAAGTTAGGTTGCAGTTCGTCCACAAGGACTCAAATATAGAAGTACAGAGTCCTTCCCAGACCATATTTAGTTTGCTTTAACAAACTGAATTAGATGAACCTTGTCAATTCTTCTAGTAAAGCACCTATCACCTTGAATGAAAAAGTGAGAGATTCTTAAGTCCAGAAAATACAGGCTTTCTCTTTGCATACTTATCACAGAGCCTGGCACACAGTAACTACTCAGTAATTTTTAATCCATTGTTAATTAAATTGTTCTGGCCCTATTGGCCCGTATTCCCATCAGAACATGAGCACCTAGCATGCACGGATGGTCGGGTTCATTTCCGTATCCCTTGCATCTGATCCAGAATCCAGCACATCGTGAGTCCTCCACAAGTCTCAAACAATACATTAATTAATTTAATTGCTATCAGTTAATTTAACTGAATCTGTGACACTGACAGCATAGCACCTTTTGTTACTGGTCTCCTCGGAAGCATGAGAATCCAGCCGCGGTGTTTTCTTGTTTACGTACCTATCAGTCAAATGCTAAGCTGCTCAGCTGTACGTGTTATTGCTCTCCTCCCACTGTTATAACAAGCATCTCCTAATAGACCGTACCTTTCAGCAAGCTACCGCATGCTGTGATCACACCAGATAAACGAGAGCGATAACAATAAGGCTAATCTTGCAGAGATTAAATCATAGCGGCTCACAAAAGGAGGATGCTGCGGATGTCAGAGGCAGCCACCTACTACCAAAGCACTCAGAGGAGAAGTGGGAGGAAAGGAGGATGCTGGATGCGGATCCAGGCTCTAGGAGAACCTGTCTGTTTCCCTGGGCCAGAAGTCAGAGGAAGGCTCATGGGAGTAAGACCTGTGGTGAAGAAAGTCCTGCAACAGCAAGAGGACAAGGCTTCTCCATTTGGAATTTTATGTTTGCAAAAAACGAAAATAAAGTAACTTTCAAAAAAAAAATCATCTTGGCTGGGCTCAGTGGCTCACCCCGTGTAATCCCAACACTTTGGGAGGACAAGGCAGGCAGGTAACTTGAGGTCAAGAGTTCGAGAACAGCCTGGCCAACATGGCGAAAGCCCATCTCTAGTAAAAATACAAAAGCGTGGTGGCATGCGCCTGTAGCCCCAGCTACTCGGGAGGCTGAGGCAGAAGAATCACTTGAACCTGGGAGGCAGAGGCTGCAGTGAGCTGAGATCGCAGAACTGCACCACTCCAACCTGGGCAACAGAACAAGACTCCTCTTTGGGTCCTGCTCTCTCTCATTTTCCCTGCCTTCCTCTCCAGTAGTGGGACATCTCACTGCTCTCACATCGTGCTGGGGGCGGGTGAAATGATGAGGCTAGGACCCACTGCCTCTGACACCCAGTCTCTGGAATAAAAGGATGACTCTATTGGTGCTGAGCCCTGCAAGGGCTTGGTAGGCTGGGTGAGTGAGGCTGTCTCAGGACCACTTACTGGACATTGGTGAGACCATCTCTGTTACAGGGGTCTAAAATCTCCCAAGTCTCTACGTAAGATTGAAGCATTAGACTACAGGCTTTTTCTCCATTCTCAGATCCTCCAAACCTAATTGGGGTTTATGTAAAGCTCCCCGCCTACTCCCCCACTGCAAGGCTCAGGCCCCAGTGTAAGTCTTTTCCTTCTCTTCCATTTTTCTCCTCGGCCCAGCACTCTGGTACCGTGAAGCTGGTAATCTCTGTTTTACTCCTGAGTTCCCTCAGGCCCAAGGTCTTTGAGACTCAGAAGCCAAAAATTTGACTGCTTCATTATGTCTTCTATCAGAGCCATGAGTGATGCTTTGCAGGGGAGCGGCCTGCACCTGCAAGAGTACAAGAAAATGCAGGGCAAGTCTGCACGGAGATCCTCGTAGAAACTCTCCCCAGCAACTCCAACCAGTCCTGGTGAGGGCACAAGTCAGCCCCAAACAACCTCCCATTGAGTCTCCTCTGGCTTAGGCCTCATTTTGTTTTCCCCACAAGATGGGGCATTTCAGAAATTGTGCAGCTAAAGAATGACTGGAAAGCTGGAGGTTAATATAGGATGGGGACTAATCAGGAATTCTGACAATAAGGCTGAAGCCAGACTGGAAGCTACAGATAAGGCTATGCTTCCCACGCTGCAGGCTGGGGGCAGCCTCCAGATCCCACGCTAAGTTGGGGGCAGAGTGATGGGGAAGGTGGTGAGACAGAGGCAGACTCTCATAGCACAGACCCTTGGGCCAGCATGTAAGCCAGAAAAATGGGAACAAGATATGGAGTTCTGAGCCTGAGGCTGGAAAGATGACCTTCAGATTCACATGTGGCTGCTGACCCTGAATGAACTCTTTCTTTGTGCCGCCCTAGCTTGACCCAGCCTTCCTTGCGCGGACAGAAAGAGCTGCCCTTCCGAGGTCAGAGCTGCCCTTCCGAGGTCAGACAACTATGGGTTAAATCCCTGGTCTGCTCTTGACCTTAACAAATTACTTAATCTCTTGCTATGCATCTGTTTTCTTATTTCTCAAATGTGGTAAACTTTCTCCCAACTCCAAGTTTTTAAAGTTGTCACACACCTCCACTCGCACACACACACACACACAATACGCATGAATCAGTCACCTGTGCAACCAGGGCTTTCTCTTCAGCGACTCAGTAGCTCCACAAATGCTGGGTAAAATTAAAACAACTTCCTCTAGGCTCCCTCAACGAGACGGGTTTGGCTCCCCCAACGAGACGGGTTTGGCTCCCCAGCTGAAAGTGGTTCCTTTGACTCCTCCTTCTTTCCAACATCAAGTCATCCCCTTAAAGAAGAAGAAACTCTTTTTACTCCTAGACAGTCACAAGCCCACCTAGAAATCAAGTCCTAAAGCTATAGCTTTTATTTACTGAGCTTTCCTAATTATCTGGGTGGTTGCAAACTCCACCTGTGTCATGATCAGTCCTGGGCCTGCATTAGCATCATAAAACCTAACAGTCTGTATTCTAAATGCACAGCAAATGCCCAGCAAAGGTCCCTGGGGAAAATGGCATGAGATCATTAACTCATCTCAGAAATTCAGGATATTCTTCATTTCCTTTCTCTGTCTCTTCCTCTTTCTTTTCACAATGAGCAGCAGAGTGTCATGTTGGGAAATGAAGAAGCAGAAGAAGAGAATGGTACCATCTTGGCACTCACACTCTCCATTTGTAAATGTATAGATTGTGGTGAGTATTGGCTTCAACTCCGGCTAACCATCAGAATCCCTTATAGAATAACAACAAAGTTTCCTGGGCCATCTACATCCACCTCAGGCCTATTGAATCAGAATTTCCAGGGCTGGGGCCCAGGAATCTCTTTTTTCAAAGATTTCCAGGAGATTCTTAAGATCAGTCAGGTCTGAGAACCACTGGACTCTATAGATAAAACCCAGGCCACCTTAGCTTCAATAATCACCTTCCATTAAATTTACCTTCTAGTTACTTCCATCATTAAGGATCCTGTTACACACTTGTATTTACAGCAGCTAACACATGTCGGAAGGATCCAAATGGTCTATCTTATAGGAAACAATACGTCACATGGGAGGTGGATGAGGTGCCTCTCAGAAACTTAAGGATTTATTTGGAGCTAAAACGTTTATCAGGAGGGATTCTATTGGCATTTCCAGCTGGCCAGCTTCACCTTTTAGGAAACTACCTCACGCATTGCAGGGCATAGAGCATCCCTGGCCTCTATTTGCTAAATATCTGTAATATCCCCAGATTCACTGTGGCTATTAGACAGACTTCTCATATGAGGAAACTAATGCCCAGCTCACTGTGAGGGAATGGATAAAAATAAATAATTCCTACTTACAGGATTTAAGTAGGATATTATTTATTAAAAATAAAGTAAATAATTATTACTTATAATTATTTATAATTAATTTATAATATATAATTAATTATAATTATAATTAATTTATAATATATAATTATTATAATTATAATTAATTTATAATATATAATTATTATAATTATAATTAATTTATAATATATAATTATTATAATTAACTTATAAATCAATGTTAATTAAAATTATTATTCATAATTATTATAATATAATATAATTATTATTTATTGTGAGAATTAAATGAACAAATGCATGTAAGGCACTTATTACCACAATGCACTAAGAAATATTCAATAAATGTTAACTATTATTACTATTGTTGTTATTAATCCAGAAATACAATCAATTTTCAAAGAGGTGAAAATTCTAAAATCATGTGTGTATGCTTGTGTGTGTGTGTTGCAAAGACACCTGCTATAGTCAGTCCATTGAGAAGAATAAAACCCATTTTCTCCCTTTTAAGATGTGTTTTGTCCAACACATATTACCACTCCATATTGTTCATATTACCCAGGAAGTTATTTAGCTTTTGCTTTCCTCTTAGTTTCCCTTAATTTAGGGCCTCCAGACAAGTCTACATGCTCAGTCTGAACGGCCACCCATTCTATTCACCTGTGTCTAGGCAGGAAGGGGTATCTTAGAATCAAGATACTCTCAATATAACCTACTCATCTCTAGGAATACTGACACCCATAACCAACCATCCCAAACAAACAGCCAAACCCCTCTCAAATTGTTCTTAGGGTGGGAGTCAAACAACTTACATTTTTGCCTCCCCGGGAACAAGTGATTTAGTCATTATCTTCGTCGTCCTGAACCTAAAGATACAAAAATTGGAGGCTCAGAGAGGTTTTCTGATTTGACTTCACTCCCAAAGGGAAATGAGTGTAGGAGAAGATTCCCCCAAAGCAATGGGCGGGAGTAGGAAGGAGACTATGTATGAATAAGAACCAGCACTGAATTACTGAAGACCACACACATGGATTACAACTGTGACAAGCCATTCAGTATTTTGAGCTTCAGTTCTCACCTCTGTAACAAGGTGATAAGACAACCAGCTTCTTAACATTCTTGTAAAGTGAAGAAGAATGTAGCCAGAGCGTTCTCATTGTCTGTCTCATAGGAAGGAATCCACTTATCATCTCATTTTTTGGTATCGTTTTATTTTATTCATTTTTTTTCTTGCTTTCCCTACCCTGGCCCCCCACCACCCAACAGGCTTCTGTGTGTGATGTTCCCTTCCCTGTGTCCATGTGTTCTCATTGTTCAACTCCCACTTATGAGTGAGAACACGTAGTGTTTGGTTTTCTATTCCTGTGTAACCATCTCATTTTTTAAAACTATAATCAGTTAATAAGGTAGTTTTATTACTCATTTTAAAAATAAGAAAATTGGGATTCAAATTGGGTAAATACTTTGCTCAGGCAGCTGCCTTAGGGATAATGGGTAGAAATTGAATTTTTAGTAAGGTACTTCGGTATGTATTAATACCATATTTAAAATTTTCCTTACTATAATTTAACCCCTATTTTATTTCTGTCACTTCCTTTATAATGAGAATAATTGCCTTTTACCTTGAACACTACATCCACACACGTATTTATAGAGTTATTTATCCCCTAAGTCCTATTAACCCAAGACTGAACATGTTAAATTCACTTCTCTCTTCCTCAAGGGTCTTGTTTTTGAAATATTTCATCATTTTGTTGCTTTCCACTGTGCTTCCCTGGGTATCTTACCATGGGGGAATATATTCAAATTGCATCACTCACGGAAGACAGTTCTAGGGAAAAACATGTCAGGTCAACACTGAAGACTCACTTGATCCTTCACATCTTCAAGTGGCCTTGCTCTTATTAATGGATTGCCATGAATGATCTTTTACAATTTTGCCCCAAAGGTCAAGAAGAGAAAATTCAATAAGTAGTAAAACACTATAAGTGGAAATCACTACATATGTTTGCATTAAGCCAGATGTTTAATAGATAAATGTCAGATGAAGAAAAACTCAAGAATACTATAGGTGGATTCCAGTGTAATCTTTTTACCACATTTGCACCAAGATTGGTTCTCAACTATAAAATCAAAATGAAAAACAGCAAACATCACTTGCTCAGAGCAAAAGACACATTTAATAATCAACATCAAGGAGGTTTCACAATAAAGTCAATGGCAATATCTCAAGACTGAGGGAAAAAAGACTTTAATACTGTGTTCAATATCCCAGAATGGCTTTGTATTCGCTACGTGGCCTTAGGCAAACTACTTAACCTTTCTGAGTGTCAGTTACTTCATCTGTAAAATAAAAGGCAATCGGATTGGCCTATTATTTTAAGGATTGACTGACACGTGGACATAACACTACATCTAGGACACCGGGGGTACTCAATCAGTGGTTATGTCATTATCGTTACCATAAGTCTTTTCTAACATGTGAGAAAGTGCATAGTACAGTATGAGATATATAGACAGTGCCTATGTATGTTCCTAAACTATGAAATCTTTGCTGTTTGCCTTCACACGCTTCATTCATCCTTTTAACGTACAGGTGAAAAAGCTAATGAGTAATGAAGTGAATTTAAAAAACAAGGTGTTTGAGAGGACACAGCCAGGATGCCCCCTTTATTGTCATCTCCAAGTTTAAAAACTTCGTGTTAGGAAAATGCATTTGACATTGGAATCAGGACATCTCTTGCTTCAAGTAGAATTCTGTGACTGTTGGGCCTTTATAGAGCTCTTGAGGATCTTATTATAAGATGACATCATCTTTATCTTGCTTCCACAGACAACTCCTACAATGCTGTTTTCTGAGGCTCCAGAGTATAATCTATGCATTTTCTGCCTGCCAAGAAATTCAGCTCTTTCCTCCTTCATGTTGCTTAATAACCAAATTGATGATTCTACTAATTTGGGCACCACCCCATGTCTTTATTAGGACCTGCTCTAGATCACATGTCTTAAAAGTATTGAAAAAGTCATAAGACGTTGACATTGGAAACCACATTGTCTTTTTCCATACTACATTCTAAACATTTGCTGTCAAGGTTAAAGAGAAAGTAATGCGAAATCTAAAATTCAGGGGAAAATGCTTTCAAAAAACCTGAATCATGAGGATACTCTGTTTAAAGTCCCATCTTTTGTTTGTAATAAAAATTAGACCTTTTTCGGTCATGTTACAGAAACAATACATGTTTACTGTAGAAAACTAAATGCAGATAAGGCGAATGAAGGAAAAAAACACCAACAATTTTACACACAAGTTGGGAATCCATAGGAATCTGTGATTAACCTTGGGGTGATTTATATATAAAATACATGTTTAAATTTATGGCCACTCTGCTTTGGGGTAAGTTGCTCCACAGCAATAGATAGCTGGAACAAGTAGTAAGCAAGTTTCTATTATGTTGGTGTTTTAGTCAAGAATCTACTGAGGAACTGAACCAATAGGATACACACACACACACACATGCACATGCACACATACACACACATATAGTTATAGCAGGGGGGGTTATTATAAAGAACTGGCTCATAGGATTATGAAGACTGAGAAGTCCCACAATCTGCCCTCTCCAAGCTGGAGACCTAGGAAAGTTGGTGGTATAATTCATCTGTGCCCAAACGCCTGAGCACCAGGGAGCCAGTGGTGTAAATCCAAGTCTAAGAGCAGGAGATGACATGAGATGTACCAGCTCAAGAAGTGAGGCAGCAGTCGTGTGTGTGTGTGTGTGTGTGTGTGTGTGTGTGTGTGTGTTTAGGAGTACTGTATTTATCAAGATAAAGGGGGCATTAACGAGTACTATCTAATGTGGCCATTTTCCCATTAGGGGAAAAGGTCAAGAAAGAGATGAACAAGTACCTTTCCCTAGGTTGGATGGATGTAGAGGACTTGAGCTATCAGGCTCTGCTTTTTCAGATTTCTTTTCTGCACTGCAGTCTCTCTGTGACAGCTCACAATGGTTACAGTCTCTTGTATGTAACAGCCTTGCAGTAAGTGGTGCCTTGGAGGAATAAGGGGAGCCATGAAAGGAGAAAAGCTTTGGTTCCACCAATTCTCCTCCAAGGAACAATGGTAGTAAGAGTAGCACAACTAGAAAAGGTGTTTTTCCCAGAGCTCCAACAGCTGACCAGCAAAGAGACCGACGGCAGAGCAGAAAGCAGCCATCAGTGGCCAGAAAAGAGCAGAGGTGCTGTGTGCAGCATGTTGGATGAAGGGAAAGATGTCATAAAGCATCCCCGTTTTTTGAAAAGAAAAACACAGAAGGAAAGTCATATTGTAAAGATGTAAAGAGAAGCTAAATCCTTTTATTGTCTGAATAAAACCTAGCCACAGACTATGGCCTAACTAGGTGGCCAGTACCAGTGTTTCACATACATTTTTAACTTATAATTCAACTGCTTTCTGAAAATGTAAGTAACTGTTCTACAGTACTGTGGTACATTGTTTACAAAGATGGCCACCATCAATCCTTTCACTCCCTGTAAGCTCGTACTGCGCCATGGATCAGAAGGCAGAGTCTTTTTCCTCTCCCCTTAAACCTGAGTGGCTTTGTGACTTGCCTTGACCAATAGAATGCAGTGGAAGCGATATTGTGGCAATTTGGGCACCTACTACCCCCAGACAAAGACTACCAGGAGCAAACCTGTAGTCAGACAACATTGGGTTATTGACTAGCTGTAGTGAGGGGGAATGCACACCAGGAGGTGCTGTGCAGTGTCTTGGTAAGAGGGTGTTAGACTTGCAGAGTTTGGGCTTGTGGTAGGTGATTTGGAGAGCTCAAGAAAGTGTCTCTTTTTTTCTGGAATGGATGCTGTCAGGCAGTGGGGGTAATTCTGTGATTGGATATCTTAATTTTTATCTAGAAGGCAGAAAGAATGGAATGAGACACATTATAATTGGTAAAGAGGCAGTAGTCATTCACATTAGTCATAATGTTCTCATTTTTATCTGTATTTGGACATGATTATGGAGTGATCTTTGTTCCATCTTGGTCACAGAATAACTTTGTCTGATGTCATTCTTCAGTAGAAATGTTTACATTTACTAGAAAAAAAAAATGGTCTAGTAGTGAGTACAAGGACAGCTCCAAGTAACACCACCGTTTAGCTGACACTGCCCAGCCAGCATTCCATGTCAAGATTGTTTCGCTTTCGTAAGAGCATAAATTTTAAGAGGCCTGACAACTTCCAATTTCATTTGGGATAAGCCAGCCACAGTGTAAAAAGTCCAACTATTTTGAGACCACCATGCTAGGAAGAAGCTCACAGTAGCTATATGGATAAATCATGCCAAAGAAAACCATGAATCCCACCTGAAAACAAAAACAAAGTTGCCAATCAAATGGCTGTAGTCAAGCCATCCCAGCATCCCCCTTTTGAGCTATCTCAGCTGAGAATTTAGATATCACGGAGCAGAGAGAAACAAGCTCTCCTTGCTATGGCTTAATGAAATTCCTGGTCCACAGAATCCTGAGAAATAAAATGGCTATTGTTTATGACCACTATTCTTTGGGGGTAAATTATTCTACAGCAATAGATAGCTGAAACAAGTAGCAAGTAATTTTATATCATTGTATTAGCCTGGTTTTACACTGCTATAAAGAATACCTGAGACGGGGTAATTTATGAATGAAAGAGGTTTCATTGACTCACAGTTCCAGATGGCTGGGGAGGCCTCAGGAAACTCACAATCATGGCAGAAGGCAATGGGTAAGTAAGACATGTCTCCCCACAGTGGCGAGAGAGTGTGAAGGAGGAACTGCCAAACACTTATGAAACTATTAGATCTCATGAGAACTCACTCACTATCATGAGAACAGCATGGGGGAAAGAGCCACCATGATCCAATCACCTCCCACAAGGTCCCTCCCTTGATACCTGGGGATTATAATTTGAGATGAGATTTGGGTGGGGACATAGAGCCTAATCATTTCCATCATGCTGGTGTATTACTCAAAAATCTTCAGAGAAACAAAACTAATAGAATATACACAAACACACACACAAACTTATAGTGAAGGGATTTATTGTAAAGAATTGGCTCACCGACTATGGAGGCTCAGAAGTCCCACAATCTGCCCTCTCTAAGCTGAAGACTTAGGAAAGTTGGTGTGATTCATCTGTGTCCACAGGCCTGAGAACCAGGGGGCCAATTGTATAAATCCAAGTCTAAGGGCAGGATATACGATGAGATGCACCAGCTCAAGAAATGAAACCAGAAAAAAAAAGGAGTGAGGCAGTTTCCTCCTTCCTCTGCCTTTTGTTCTATTCAGGGTCTCAACAGATTGGATGACACCAGCCCTCCTTGGGGAAGGTAATCTGCTTTACTGGGTCCACCAAGTCAGATGCTAATCTCTTCTAGAAACATTCTCAAAAACCCAGAAATAATTTTTATCTGAGCACCTTGTGATCCAGTCAAGTTGACACATAAAATTTACCATCACAGCTGGTAAGATAGGTCTTGCTTAACTCAAAACTAAAGTGTTGGACACTGCAATCATCATTTAAAATTATGAAAAGATTCATCACAGGTTAATACAAATAATCGTCCCCTCATCTTTATACCATAAGAGCAAATGTCAGTACATTATATGTCTCAGGAAGAGTATATCCTTATATTAATAACCTAACTTTATACCTCTGAAGATGTATAGTACATCGCTGTGATAAAGCCAAGCCAAAAATGCTCCTAGCAAGCTGTCTGAAATCACCCACACACATCCCAAACTGTCGAGCCTAGGTTATCGCCAGGGTTGCTGTGGGGTACTCTGATTCAGTCCAGATCAACCGTAGGAGGAAGTTCTGAAGACTTCTAGAGAACATGCAAGAAACTGGAGCCAATATTTAGAACCATTTCAAGCAGGCCTGTTAGGACTGGGCCTTCCCCAGAGCTGAGCCTGACCTCCAGCTCTGGCCTGGATGTGTCAGTGTCCAGTGGGCTTGATTCAGGTCAGAGCACACCAATCACATCAGAACAGCCACCCCATCCTACTTGAGAAACTCTTCCTAGGGCCTCAGAAGGGACTGTGTTCTCAATAGTCTTTAATTTCAGCACCAGCCCACCATAGCAGCCAACAGAGAGCCATGGGGTCTCTAGTAAACCATCAGCTGGAGCATTGGTTAAATTCTGGGGATAGCTGAGTTCTGTTGCAGCAGAAATAATGGAAAAAGAAACACAAGTATATTTCTCAATAGTACAGTTTATTTACAAGAGCTTTTGCCTTTTGGACAAACTAAGTTATACAATAGCAAAAACATGAAATAGGACACATTTCTAACACTTTTATTTGCCATTTCTTTGTTTCCCTTCATCCTTTCTGTTCTCTACCGCCAACTCCTTCACAGCATTAGCTCTACAAAGGCTTGCTCCCATGGTGGCGAGAGAGAGAGCAAAGGCTTTGCCTACATGCTCTAGTTTAGCCTAGTCCAGTAGAAAAATAATGCATACAAGCAGAATATAGAATTTTAGATCTTCTAGTAGCCAAATTAAACTAAAAATGACAGACATAATTCATTTGAACACTGATATGGTTTGGCTCTGTGTCCCCACCCAAATATCATCTTGTAGCTCCCATAATTCCCACAAGTTGTGGGAGGGACCTGGTGGGAGATGATTGAATCAGCGGGCAGATCTTTCCCGTGCTGTTCTCATGAAAGTGAATGGATTTCATGAGGTCTGATGGTTTTAAAAATGAGAGTTTCCCTGCACAAGCCCTCTTCTCTTGTCTGCCACCATGTGAGATGTGCTTTTCGCCTTCCACCATGATTACGAGGCCTCCCCAGCCATGTGGAACTGTAAGTCCATTAAACCTCTTTCTTTTGTAATTTGCTCAGTCTAGGGTATGTCTTTATTAGCAGTGTGGAAATGGACTTATGCAAATACTGTTTATATAACTATGTCCAAAATTTTATCACTTCAACATCTAATCAATATAAAAATATTTAATAAAATATGTCACATATTTTGGGTTGTTGTTATAGAATCCAATGTGTGTTTTACACCCACATACAGCACATCTCAATTCAAACTAGGACACATGCCAAGTCTTCAGTTGCCATATGTAACCATGACTACCATTTTGGACAGCACCTGTCTACTTAATTGTAACTTCTCTATCTAGTCTTCCATTTCTTGAATGATTAGCTACTCTGTCCAATGAATTAATCCAACAATGAAATAGATTCACCTTCAATGCAATATATTGGCATTAACAGGGATATAGAATGCCTTGATAAAAATTTCCAGAAGTATGGCAATCCATCAAATACCTCCAGCATTGTTCGAATCACACAGACGGCCTCCTATGCCTTCAGATGATATCATTGTGAAGGTAAAAATAAAAAACCTGAGGAAAAAAAAACACTACAGAGCAGAGAACTGATCCTAATTTGGCTTAAAGGTAATTTCCATTTCTAGGAGAATTTTTAGAGCAATAGGTAAATACATCCCTGAGAAAAAAGGATGACAACCTTTCTGGGTCATCACAATTATGTACATTCTCACTTTTCTGAAAACTTATCTTGGCAGGGAAAAAAAAATCCTTAGGAAATTCTCCAGAGCAAAATGGTAATCAGCTGTTAAAAGCATAAATTAAAGAAGTCAAACTGAAAAGTATGGAAGGTGTCATATGGTTGTGAAAAGAGCATGGATTCCAGAATCAGACAGACCTGAATTCACAGCGTGAGCCATACAAAGATATCATATGGTTGTGAAAAGAGCACAGATTCTGGAATCAGACGGGCTTGGATTTATGCTGTGAACTTCAGCAGATGCCTCCTTGGTACCAGATTCCAAGGGGAATTAGGAGGAATTGTGGGGAATGCCATTTCACTTGAAACATTACAGGCATTTAAATGTGCCTGATACTATATGGGACCCTGAGTAGACAATATGTATTTACCTCCATATTGTTTTAGAGTGAACATCAATAATCTTTCTGATATAAATAGCTGCTGAATTGGTCTGTGAAAACCTCAAGAATGAGACAAGTAAGCCATAGTGCATTGTCTGCCCATTAAAGCCAAAATGCTGTCCTCCAGGCACCTGTCCAGCCAGTTGCTGTACATTGCAGGCACACATCTTCCTGCAAGGCATCCTGGGAAAGTCAGCTTCAGAAAGGTCAGCTCACTCGGGAGCAAACAAGCTCTCACGAACTATGGGTATCTTCTCAGTCATAAACCCAGTTCTAGGAAACGGTATTTACCGGTTACAATATCGCTGGAGTGCTTAGGTGGGTCTCCAGATGCCAGTGAGACCCCAGTCCAGCCAGTGTTACAGGTTCTTGATATCATCACAAGACAGAACTCAGAGATGAGTCAGAATGAAGTGAAAGGCAAGAAGCTCTTATTGCAAAGTGAAAGTACCCACTCGAGTAGGAGTGTGAGTGAACTTGGGAGAGTGACTCGTACACAGTGGAGTTTGGGTTTCTAATTTAATGAGCTCTTCTAATTAAAAGATGGAACCATGAGGGCTTCTAGGAAAAGGTGGAAATCTCTTAGAATTTGAGTGTCACTCATTTTTCTGATAAATATGGGCATGATCGGATCTGTCATGGCACTGGTGGGTGAGTGATTCAGGAGAATAATGAGTGTATAATTAGGTCTGGGGTAGGACATGGGTCAAATTCAGTGTCAGACTTAGCTGGTTTCAATCATCTTAGCCCCTATCCTGTTAGCTAGAGTCTTATCAGCCTAGGCTCATCTTTGTCCTTGTAGCTAATTTTAACACCTCCTTTCTTGCTGTTGGTGATATTGGTGCTTGATATTTTCCTGCTTCTCCTGTAACGACCCAGCATTCCTATTTTATGGGCGTTTTCTTAAATTAGGGGGTGAAATAATCATTAAATATCCTGGAAAAGGAGAGCATTTCAGGGACCCCTGGTTACTAACCCAAACTTTCTCTCTTATTTATTTCTCTCTTATCTCTCTTATTATTTGGCTTTGCCTAGAAGAGTCATGGACATGTCACTCTGACCAGGGTTTTGGCCATTTTTCTTATTTTGAGTTTTCTGTTATCCTGTAGTTTATTTGCCTAGTTCTTATTTTAGCTGTTGTTTAGGTTTTTCCATGTTTCTGTCACCTCCCAGGGCTATGCTCCTATCAGCAGAACACAGCCAACAAATCATTAGTTTGCTAATAACACAAGTTATAGCAATGTAGTCCACGGATTGACTACTTCTTAGTCAAGTGTCCACCCCTCATCCAATCAGCTGTGGCCTTAGTCAGGTGTCCACCCCTCATCCAATCAGCTGTGGCCTTAGTCAAGTGTCCACCCCTCATCCAATCAGCTGTGGGCTTAGTCAGGTGTCCACCCCTCATCCAATCGGCTGTGGCCTTGCTGAAGGTGGCATTTGGAAGTCAGCTACCTACTCCGCAGGATGTGTGGGCAAGAAATTCATCCTGAAAGTGATGTGGACAGACGGTGCTCTGAACTATGGTTAGTACAGTTATGTGTCATTTAATGACAGCGATACATTCTATGCAATGTGTCATTAGGTGATTTTGTCATCTTTCAAACATCATGGAGTATACTTACACAAGCCTAGATGGCATCGCCTTCAACACACCTAGGCTATATGTTATAGCCTATTGCTCCTGGGCTACAAAACTGTATGGCATGTTACTGTAGTGAATACTATAGGCAATTGTAACACAGTGGTATTTTTGTGCAAATAAATATATTGAAACAGAAAAGGTACAGTAACAGTATAAAAAATTTAAAAAGGGCACACCTTTATAAGGCAGTTACCATGAATAGAGCTTGCAGGACTGGAAGTTGCTCTGGGTGAGTCAGTGAGTGACTAGCAGTGACTGAATGTGAAGACCTAGAACACTGCTGTATACTACTGTAGACTAAACATCATACACTTAGGCTACACTAAAATTTTTAAAACATTTTTCTTCAATAATAAATTAATCTTAGCTTACAATAACTTTTTTACGTTGTAAACTTTTAAATGTTTTACAACTTTTCAACTCTTATCACAATACAACTTAAAACACAAACACAGCTGGGCACGGTGGCGCACTCCTGAAATCCCAGCACTTTGGGAGGCCAAAGTGGGTGGATCACCCGAGGTCAAGAGTTCGAGACCAGCCTGGTCATCATGGCGAAACCCCATCTCTACTAAAAATACAAAATTAGCCGGGCTTGGTGGCACATGCCTGTAATCCCAGCTACTGGGGAGGCTGAGGCAGGAGCATCACTTGAACCTGGGAGGCAGAGGTTGCAGTGAGCCGAGATTGCACCACTGCACTCCAGCCTGGGCGTCAAGAGCAAAACTCCGTCTCAAAAAAAAAAAAAAAAAATACATTGCAGAGCTGTACAAAAATATTTTCTTACTTTATATCCCTATTAAGTTTTTTTCTCTTTTTAAGAATTTTTGTTTTGTTTTTTACTTTTTGAAATTTTTGTGAAAACCTAAGACACAAACACACGCATTAGCCTAGGCCAACAAGGGCTCAGGATCAGTATCACTGTCTTCCATCACCGCATCTGGTTCCACTGGAAGGTCTTCAGGAAAAGTAACACACATGGAGATGTCATCTATGATAACAATGCCTTCCTCTGAATACCTCCTGCAGGACCTGCCTGAGGCCGTTTTACAGTTAATATTTTAATAAGTGGAAGGCATATACTCTAAAATAACTATTAAAAATTGTGTACATAAACCAGTAACACAGTTTATCATCATTATCAAGTATTATGAACTGTACATAATTGTACGTGCTATGCTTTCACACAACTGGCAGTATAGTAGGTTTGTTTACACCAGCATCACTACAAACACTTTGGCTGCATCACTAGAGGATGGGAATGTTTCAGCTCCGCTATGATCTCATGGGACCACTCTCACATACGCGGCCCGTCACTGACAGAAACGTCATCATGCAGCAGAAAGCTGTATGTTACATTTCACAGATAAGGAAACTGAGGCTCAGAGAGGATAAGCAACTTGCCCAGCTCACTCCCCAAGTTCAGGGACTGTATCTGGTTGCTGTTACCTAGTCGTAGTACTCACAGCACTGCCTGTATTATTGAAGAGTGCTATATTGAAGAGTGTTATTTGTTGAATAATTACAGGGACAAAGGACTCCAAAACTGTGGTCTCTATACCTGTTGTTCTCAACCTTGGCTGTGCATTAACATCACCTGGGAGGGCTTTTAAACTCCCAGTCTTCAGGCAACACCCCCAGGCCAAGTAAATTAACGTCTCTGCTCCTCACATGATTCTAATACGCGCCAAAATTGGAGATCTCTGGTCTAAAGAAGCACTTTTCAGCTTTCAGTTTGAACTAAAACAGCTGGAGAACTTGTTAAAATGCAGATTCTGACTCAATGAGTCTTGAATGGGCCCAAGAGTCTGCATTTCTAAAAACTTTCTGGTTGCCTCTGAACTGCCTTTACGATACTGCAATTGTTCTTTTCAGGAGGGCTCTTTCCCCCACAGCTATGATGAAGATGCATTTCATAATGTGTTCACAGGAGAGGTGGTGGTGCTTAGTAATTAGGAGCATAGAGACTAGGTGAGCTATTCTGGCTTGGAAACCTGCTACTGCCACAAAATAGCTATTAATATAAAGTCTGAACAATTTTCTAAACTGCCCTGTGCCTCAGTTTTCTTATATGTAAATCAGATATAAAAGAGTACCTATAAATAAGTACTTATAGATATTAAATGTGTAGACACATGCAAAAGACAGAACAGTGCCAGACATGTTGTAAGTGCTCAGTAAGAGTGAGTTCATTGTTGTTATTCACTGAGTATTTCTGATCTTTCTTAAGCTAGAAAGGTCAAGCGCTCTGGAGCTTGACCACCTGGGTTCAAATGCCACCTTCACTCACGTTAACAGTGTGGTTTGGGCAACCGACTTTACCCCTCTGCACCTGTTTCTTCAATGTGCAAATGGAAATAAGAAGATCACCTGCCTCTTAGGGTGTTCTAAGGATAAATTATATGCAATGCACTTAGAATACGGCCAGACTAAAAGGTAAATGGGCCACAAATGTTTATGATTGTTGTCATTATCGTTATTACCACCACGTGCCAGGCACTGGGGATGCAGAGGTAAATCAGAAGCTTCAAGCGTAGCCCTTGTTGGAACTGAAAAGAAATCGCAGATGTAAAACCTTTGATTTAATGAGGTTTTACAGTGTCCAGTCATCCTTGAAGAGCAAGCAGAAAAAAGGAAATTCTGTCAGTTGATATCTCCTGTATCTAGAGTCATTCTCTTGGTTTACAGCAGTTATTTTTACTCTTTGCTTTAGGACTCTCATTTACTTAAAACTGATGGCTTGAAAAGGGAAATTCATCTGGATTCCCTCACCAAGCTGACAGTCCACTGCCACTGTTATTACAATGATTTATCACTACTCTTTCCACGTGGATGGTGACAGGCAAAGGAAGGGGTTTGCCATCTTACATCCCGACTTTGATAGACACATTCCCCGAAAAAGCAGCTTGTATCTTCCAATCTCACATCATAAGAGCTATAATCCCTGGTCCAGCTAAACCAAAACCTCCCCAAGACACATCAGATAATGATTAAACTACTGTTTATATAAGTAATTGCCAGGTACGCTACATGAAAAGAATTAAATTTATCAGTCACCAAATAGTAATTATTAATATGGATTCGTGTGTTTCCTGAATAGCAGCATATTTGTTGTAGAGATTCAGCAAACACCCAGTTTCTGGGAATGTGTGCTTTCTACTCAGCATGCTGTGATGTCTCTCCCTCAGATTCAGGAATGCTGAGAAAAGAACTCTGTGAGTAGAGATTCATGCAAAGGAAAATCATGAAGTATATGTTGTTATTCTTTGTATGAGTTAATACACACACACATTCACTCTGTAAGCTGGCAAAAATAATGACCCAAAAAGGGAGTCGAAAATATTATGTGTAAGTTGGAGTTTGAGACCCTGATTCGGACAGGAGAGGGAAATACCGGGTAGAAGAGGGCGGTTCCCTAGCAAAGGCCCCACGCTCAAGAGTGGAGACCCGTGGGCCTAAGTGGGAATAGACATTTCCGTTTTCGCACCCAAGAAGTTGCCTTTTGGCCCACCATGCCCCCCTATCCTGTACCCATATAAACTCCAAACCCCAGGCTCCAGAAGCAGACAGGCAGGTGAGAAGACGAGGAGAAAAACAGACGAACAGAACGGAAGAACGCGGCAGAGAGAGAGGAGGAGGAACATCTGAACGCCAAGAGGAGTTTGGCTGGGGGCAGCTGGAGACGGGTTCAGCCACTGGACAGCCAGGCTCCAGGGGAAGATCCTCTTCCCACTCTACCCTTCCTTCCGGCTCTTCATCCATCCCACTGAGAGTCACTTCCACCACTCAATAGAAACCTCCACATTCATCCTTCAGGCCCCTGTGTGAACTGAGTCTTCCAGGATGCTAGGAAAGAGCTCAGAATACAGAAAGCTGTTACGCTGACCCACTGCCCTTGCAAAAAGGAAGACAGTCCATTGAGCAATCTGCAGACGGCAAAGCTAAAAGAGCATTATAATACTGGAGCAGCAGACATCCATCCTTAGACACTACTGTGGGGCCGGAGCCCAAAGCCCTCACCCCGGCTCCTGCACCGTCCCATCTTTGCGCTCTCCCTCTTCTGAGAGGTTTGAGCAGCAGCAGCAACCAACCAGGTGAGCTACACCCCTGTCTCATGTCCTGCAAGGGGGATCAGGGAACTCTGCGATTTCAATACTTTCTGTATTTGTTTCTTAGGGCTACCATAACAAATTGTCACAATTTGGTAGCTTAAAGCAACAGAAATTGGTTTTCTTGCAATTCTGGAGGTGAGGTATTCAAAATCAAAGTGTGGCAGGGCCAAGCTCCTTCTGAAAGCCCTAGGAGGGAATCTGGACCCTGCCTCTTCTGCTTCCCATGGGTCCAGGCATTCCTTGGCTCCTGGTTGCATCATTCCAATCTCTGCCTCAGTCTTCTCATCTTCTCTCTGTGTCTCTTTTGTGTGCCTCTCATAAAAACACCTGTGTTCAACAAATTTTATGGGAGGCCATTAGTTTGGATTAACCACCTGCCTGAGGCCCCAGCATCAGACCCAAGGAGAATGGAGTCACTTGTGCTAAGTGCCACATAATTAAACTGAACTTTGAAATGGGTCAGCTTTCAAAAACAGAAAAACAAAACAAAACAAAAAAAACCCAGGAGATCCCAGTCAACCTGAGTGTCAGTTTAATTTAAAAGTCCTCTCTGTTTTCACCTGAAAAGGAAAGTAACTTTGAAATAACCGATCTGCATTTTGTCCCCTGATTCTGCTTTCTCCAGACCTTTTCTGGCTCTAAAGCCAAACCCTCTTTTCTCAGCAGCTGAACCCAGCCCAACTCAGCCAAGAGTTACTCTTGCAAAAATGGTTTATTTCTGTGCAGAAGCATATGCGTCATAAAGCTAATGAGCTTAAGCGTCAGGGCCCTGAATAGCAGGGACTCTCTCAAGGGGGCTACAGGCATTTCATATCCATAATCTGTTATTATTTTTCTTAAAGAGGCTCCCAAAATTCTAGATGTTTCAGGCCTGAAAATCTTGGATCCACCCCATCTTTCTTAGTATATCCAATGGCAGTAATAATTTACAGGGTACGTAATAGGGGCTCAACATATATTAGTCAAACTAATATAACAGCTATTGCCGGGCGCGGTGGCTCACGCTTGTAATCCCAGCAGTTTGGGAGGCCGAGGCAGGTGGATCACCTGAGGTCGGGAGTTCAAGACCAGCCTGACCAACATGGAGAAACCCCATCTCTACTAAAAATACAAAATTAGCCGGAGTGGTGGCACATGCCTGTAATCCCAGCTACTCGGGAGGCTGAGGCAGGAGAATCGCTTGAACCCGGGAGGCGGAAGTTGCGGTGAGCCGAGATCGCGCCATTGCACTCCAGCCTGGGCAAAAAGAGCGAAACTCTGTCTCAAAAAAAAAAAAAAAAAAAAAAAAAAAGAATGTTCCAGGTTGAGAGGATAGAAGTGCTATAGAGAGAAAGAACATCATATGTCCAAGGAACTGAGAGAAGGCAAATTAGCTGCTGCACAGACAGTGAGGAGGATCTTGGTATAAAATGAGACTGGGAAGGCAAACCAACCATGCAGGACCCCTTGAGCCCTATGAAGATGGTCAGCCTTTATTATAAGAACAACAGCAAGTTAGTCTGAGTGTTGGGCAGGGTGGGGAGCACAGATAAGAGTAATGACATGACCAGATGTCTATTTACAAAATGCTCTGGCTGCACTATGGAAATCAGCAGGGGCAAGGCAGGGGTGTGTAAGAAGATGCAAGTAGCAAGCTATTGGGGAAGACCAGGAAAGAGGTGACTGTGGCGTGGTGGGTGGTGGGAGCAGTGGGAAATAAATGAAAAGAATTGCAGAGATGGAGAGACATTAAGAGTAAAATCCTCATACTTGTTGCAGGATTGGCCATGGGGAGTAATGGTGAAAGAGTTGTCAAGGATAATGTTAGAGACTGTATATTTATGTCTCCCCAAATTCATACATGAAAATCCTAACCCCTAGGATGATGGTATTAAGAGGTGGGGCCAGCACAGTATGGTGGCACATGCCTGTAATTCCAGCACTTTGGGAGGCCAAAATGGGTGGATCGTTTGAGCCCAGGAGTTTGAGGCCAGCCTGGGCAACATGATAAAACCCTGTCTCTACCAAAAATAAGTAAATAAAAATTAGCCTGGTGGGATAATGCATGCCTGTAGCCCCAGCTACTCAAGAGACTAAGGTGGGAGGATCGCTTGAGTCTGAAAGATGGAGGTTGCCATGAGTTGTGATTGTGCCACTGTACTCCAGCCTGGGCGATAGAGTGAGACTCTGTCTCAAAAAAAAAAAAAAAAAAAAAAAAATGGGGTCTTTGTGGGGGTCATTAGGTCATGAGGATGCATCCCTCTGGAATAAGACCGGTGCCCTTATAAAAGAGGCCCTAGTGTACTGCTTTGCCCCGTCCACCACATAAGAACATAGCAAGAAGAAAGTTGTCTATGAACCAGTAAGCAGACCCTCACAAAACACCAGACCTGCCAGCACCCTGATCTTGGACTTCCCAGCCTCAAGAACTATGAGAAACAAATTTTTGTTGTTTAAACGCTACCTAGTCTGTGGTAATTTGTTATATCAGCCCAAATTGACTAAGACAGAAAACTACTGGATCATTTGGGTTGCACCAATGAATAGTGATGTGTTAACTGGGATGGAGAACTCTGGAAGAAAACCCATTTGTTTGGATTGGGAGGGGAGGGTTAATGAATTTCAGTCTCTTCTAGGACTTACTGAATCCACAATGACCTTGAAGCATCCAAATGAATATGTCAAGAGAGAGGTTGGACAACAGGATTCTGAAATGAAGACATCAATCTGGGACTGAATAAGTGGTAACTGAAGTATTGGCTGTGGATGAAACCATGTAGGGAAAGAAGACAGTGGAAGAAAAGAGATGGGCCCAAAACCAAGCCCAGAGAAACATCATCTGGCTGGGTAAAGAAGGATCTAACTACAAAGGAGGGAGAGAAGGAGCAGCAGCGAGAGGACAACCATGAGAATGTGGGGTCAGAACAGTCCAAAGAAGTGTGTTGACAGGAAGCATGTGGTGAGTGAACGGAGCTGAGAAGGCAAGGAATTTGGGGTCTGGACATCATCGGGTTTAGTGGCCTGAAGGTGCTGTGGCTGAGCTCCTCAGGGGAAGTGGTTAACGAGGGCAGGAGCAAGATTGGAGTGGGCTCTATGGGGAGGGAAGATAGAGTGCGGTGCTGCAAGGATGTGGGGTTGAGGAGAGATTGTTGAGTGTGTTTGTTTCTGATTATGTTGTTGCTTTGGCTTGTTTTTATTTCTAATGCCAAAAAAATGAACAAACAAACAAAACAGTTGTTTTCATAAGCCAGTGGGAGAATGTATTTGCAGGAGCAGTTTGATTAGATGAGAGGGAAGGGGATCATCGTTGGCATCAGGTCTGAGAGAAGGGAGGAGGGGATGGAATTCAGTTTGCAGGTGGTGGCATCGGCCCAAGGCAAGAGGAGAGACATTCCTCTGTTGTATCAGGAACAGAGGTGGGAGAGGTGGAGGCAGTGGGTTGCATGGGAAGAAGGTGTCTTTTGATGGCTTTGTTTCCCGCTGAGAGTGAGGGGGCAGCAGGAAGAAGAGGCAGCAGTTTGTAGAGAGTGAAAGAAGGGATCTGAAAGATTTCAGCAAGAAGTTAGTTCTGCAGACACCAGGTGATAGATATGGTTTGGCTGTGTCCCCATTCAAATCTCTTCTTGAATTGTACCTCCCATAATTCCCATGCATTGTGGGAGGGACCTGGTGGAAGATAATTGAATCACAGGAGTGGTTTCCCCCCTACTGTTCTCATAGCAGTGAATAAGTTTCACGAGATCTGATGGTTTTATAAGGGGTTTTCTGCTTTCACTTGGCTCTCATTCTCTCTTGTCTGCCACCATGTAAGGACGTGCCTTTTGCCTTTTGCTTTCTGCCTTCTGCCATGATTATGAGGCTTCCCCAACCATGTGGAACTGTAAGTCTATTAAACCTCTTTTTCTTTATAAATTACCCAGTCTTGGCACAGATCTCTGGGCCTCATCCCTTCCCAAGGTGCTCTTGGCTTGTATGAAAGGATTTGTACCAGCATCACAGGAGGTCCTTGATGTGAACAGAGGTCCAGGCAAGAGGACTTCATTTCCCGTCTCCAGGCAATTGTCTGCCTTAGCAGATTTGGAGATTTGACTGCCTTTTTGAGGCAAACCATTTCTCTCTTCCAAGAAAACCATGAGGTTTTTTTTTTCTTCTTTTTTTTTTTTTTTTTTTTTTTTTTTGAGGAAAATTGTAAAGTCATTGTAGAGGGAGAAATGGGGACTTGTTGGTCAAAAGATACATAATTACAGTTAGATAGGAGGAATATATTTCAAGGGATTTATTGTACAGCAAGGTGACTGTAGTTAATACACATATATTTTATTCTTGAAAAATGTAAAGAGAGAGGATGTTACGTGCTCTTGCCACAAAATAACTATGTGAGGTAATGCATTTGCTAATCAGCTATATGTAACTATTCCACAATGTGTATATATCAGTGTGTATATATACTTTATGTACTATATATTCTCCAAGATGTGTGTGCATATATATATACACACACACATATACTGCATATTATATACATGATAAATCATACATGGTATCTATAAATTTAAATAATAAAAATACTAAAAAAAAAAATAAAGCCACACAAATTGGAACAGACATTTTAGAGGCCTTGCTAAGTGTTCTGCCTGGTGATGTAAACTTATATATGCATTTGAGCCAGAACAATGCCTCACTGGGTCTGTGGCATCGGTTTGGTCTGTTTGGATTCAGATGTCATGGGGGCTGAGCTGTCACTTGTTCTTCAGGAGATGTCTGTACAATGGTCCCCCTTATCCACAGCAGATACATTCCAAGACCCCCAGTGGATGCTGGAAACCCTAGATACTACCAAACCCTATATATACTATGCGTGAACTTCTATTTTCTTCTTCAAAATTTCACAAATAGAAGATTCATTCTTAGCATAGATCTTAGCAACTTCAGCATATGACTTTTTTTATTTCCTTAAGTAGAGAACTTTCACCTCTTCACTTAAAGGAAGCACTTGTTGGCATATTCAAGCTGGCACCATTCCTACTCTTGCACTTTGGAGCCATTATTAAGTAAAACAAGGGTGATCTGAACACAAACACTGCTATACTGCAGCCGTCGATCTGATCACCGAGATGACTAAGTATCTAACAGGCAGGGAGCATAAACAGCACTGGACAAAGGAAGGATTCACTTCCCCGTAGGAAGGCTTGATATCTCATCAGCCTACTCAGAATGATGTGCCATTTTAAACTCCAGAATTGTTTATTTCTGGAATTTTCCATTCAATATTTTCAGACTGCAGTTGATGGCAGGTAACTAAAACCACAGAAAATGAAACCCTGGCTGAGGGGGGACTACTGTATTCTTACTTAAATTTGATTCTAAGTCAGGAGGCCGACTAAACCGCATAAAGCAATTAGCAAACTGTCCATGACAAGTAGAGACAGAAGTTCAGAAGAGAAAATGCAGCAGTGGTCAGAGTCATCAGGGAAGTTTCTAAAAAGGATGTACTTGGAGGAGGCCTTGAAGGACAGAGAGGATTGGGGAAGTGAGGGGAAAGAACAAGCATTTCCCGCCCATGAGGGGAGAAGCTTTTATGTGATTTCTCTGCACCCTGGTCTGGCTTCATCACTTACTGACTGCGTGGCCTTTGGCAAATTACTTAACCTCTGTACACCTTCTTTTCCCTAACTGCAGCGAGATCATATTGGTACCTGTCTGTAAGGCTGTACTGACGTAATTCTTATGATGTTCTTACCACAGTGCTTGGGTCATATAAAAGCATCCTGTAAGGATGACCAATATTTTTTTTTGTTTTGCTATTGTTGTATGCTAGAATATTAAAAGAACAACTATTTCCACATGCCAAAGTGAACGTGGAGGCCACCAAGAAGGACTGGCCAAGAAGGTATAAATGGACACTTTGCAACTCCTGGCCCTCACTCATCCCGAGGGAAGAAAAGGATCAGAAGTACACCATTCCTTGGGGAAAAAGGTTTGTTTTAAGAGGCTGTGGGTGTGCTTTTGGTCTACCCTCCTAAGGGTAAGGGTGAGGGGCACCTCCAGCTGGGGAAAGGGGCTTCATAAGGACTGCTTGGATGGGCCTGGTGTCTGACTCAGACCCGGGAAATACTAAAAACACAGACTCTTCCCCTCTGCTAGTGGAGAGGGGATGCAGCACCTCATTGACCTGGGTCCCAAGGGTTTATTGGCATTTAAAAAAAAGGCCTGAGTGTTTCCTGTTGGCCACATCTAGGCCAAATGCAAGAAGGAGCCAGCAAGAGGACCCATGAATGTCACTGTCAACAAAGACCTCAGGAAAATAAGTTGGAAATGCCTAAGGGCTGAGAAAGGAGCTATAAGTGGCCAGTTAGAACCAAGACGCATTCACACACATCAAGGGAGAATCAGGTAGGGAATGACTAATCAAGGTATACGCTGATGTCACACTGACATATGGAAGGTCTTGGAAGGTCTTTTCATGATCACAAAAGACATGAGTTTTTTTTCCTGTATTTCATTCAAGATTTGTTTCCTAGATTCATCTAGCCCTACACGGTAGGTATAAATGGGCGTTGGAGGGAAGGAAGAGAGTTGTTTTCTGATTACATCCCGTGGTGTATGTTAGTTCAATGTGCTGATTATAATTGTTATTATTATTCTATTCTAATTACCTTCTTCATTAGACTTTGGACAACAGGAGGGCAGAAATCCCATCTTGTTCATCTGTATATCCATAGCACCAGCACAATACCTGAAATACCGTGAATATTTAATACATTAATGTTCAGTGAATGCACGTGTCAACATCCCACAGGAACTGGGGGCCGAGTATGATTCCAAATGGAAGTAGTCCTTATTCAGAGTGGACATCCAGATCTGCTGTCTCCCAGTCAGGGGAAAGTTTTGCCAAACACAGGCCACCTCTAATTCCCTTTTAAATTGTAGTCAATGTTTTCACCCTGAACTCCAGACTTGTATAATTATACCTTATAACTATGGCACACAAAGTTCCACAAGAAGGAAGACCCATCAAAATTTATAAGGCAGAGTTTGCATCTCTGATTTTAAATGGGCTTAACCTCTTGGATTAGAGTAGGTTTTCCATTCCTGAGAGAGAGACGAGTGTTCAGGAATTCCAAGAACAATCAGGGCAGCGGTGCCCTCCAGCCACCGTCATATTCAATCTCGGCTCAGCTGGAACCGAAGATGGGGCCCAAGTGTGTGTGGGTTTCTGAAAGAAGAAAGCGAACATGTTGGCTGATCACAGCAGACTTTTGATTTTTTACAGGAAAAGGAGAAGAGGGCAACATAAAAGATTGAGAGTCAAATATAGAGACACAAAAAGGTGCCTGTTTAACACAGAGATGAAGCCACCTTCTCAGAGGGGACTGCGTGAAATCAGCACAGGATGGATAGCAGCAGCCCCACCCAAGCCTAGGATCCAGCTGCAGGGGCTCTGGAAACACTCAAAAGTAATCAGAGAAACAGGGAGGTTCCTCAGGCCTCAGATGCACCTAAGGAAAGCTGAAATCTAGGCAACTGCCAAAAACAGGATGACACTAAAGTAGACAGGCTCTGTGCATCTAGAAGGAGAGTCCAAGCTGATAAATTGTGATGGTTTAGCCAGAACTGGTCAGGGCAGAGAGACAGTGCCTAGCAGATGAGAGAGGTGTATGCTCTCCTGGTCCAGGGAGATTCACCTAACTTCCAATGACCTTCTAATGCTTTATCAAAAGCATCCATTCTATACTCACCAAATAGTCTTCTGATTACCAATTTAGCTTCATGGATTTGGGAAAGAGTTTTAAATAATCCAGAAATTGGTAGGTATAATATTCTCTGCAAGTGAATAAACTTGGACTTTGGCTTATAAATCTGATGTTAGAACAGTCTTTCTCTAAGAATAACTGTAGGCTTTTGCAAATCCACCAAACTGTGGTGATGCATTGAGGGCCATCCTCAGTGGATGGGCAGCCAGTAACAAGTCTCTCTGAATTTATCTTGATTGGTTTCTTGTTTATAAGTCATTTAGAAATACTAATACACGGCATTAACCACACACACACACACACACACACACACACACACACACACACCACTCACAGAGAACTCCTACTCATACTTCAAGGTCCAACTTAAATGCTGCACCTGTGAGAACTTTTTCTGCTTAGCCAGTACCTTGCAGGAGGGCAGGGTGAATAAAGGAGACCACAGAATAATAGAATCTTAAAGAACAACTTCTTACAAACTCTTTTTAGCTAAAAACTCATTCAACCAAAAGCTGATAAGGACGCCAGTTGGTAAAACATACAAAGTGAAACTTCTCTGGCTGCAGAAGGAATAGGAAGCCAAGAACCTGCTCCCTGGGCTTCCCCAATCCCTCTCATCACACTGAAGCCCCTCATACCACACTTTGAAAACCCTTATCTAGTCTAACTCTCATCTTACAAATGAGAAACTGATCTGGAATCTAATGTCAGAAAACAGTTTATGCAATCATGTCATGTGGTTCTCACAAAGCATAGATGATAAATAACATGACATTTATGCTATCCATTCCCAGCCTTGGTAGGCATAAGTAATTAATCCCAGATGTGGCCTCAGAATCCTTCTCAACACGCTGTTCCAGTACGCTAACACTTGATTGAAGTTGACATGTAAGACAAACTTATTTACCATTCCTATTTGAAAATTAATGTTTTCCCGTCCTAAATGTTAACATATTTTATATTTATCATATCAACCCAAGTAATTAATATTTCAAAGTATATAAAAGGCTTTAATATTATACACAACCCAATAGATATCTTTTTTTCATCACTTCTCCATTTAGGTAATGGTCTTGAATTATGCATTTTGGGAGTTGACCTTCCAAATCTAGTGGTGTTAAGTACATAACTATTATCTAATTACATTTCCTTTACTAGATTAAAATATAAAAATAAACATTTATATCTCTTTCTTGGTGGTGGTGTCAAAGCCACCTCAAAAATAAAAAGGTTGGGGGAGTATCTTTTTAACTGACTCAAGTTTGGTTGATTCAAGCCTAAGATTTTTAAAAATGGCATATTAAATTCCAATTCTAGCTGAGCTATTCTCATTTTTTAAAAAATATTCAGCTCTTCTTTATTAAGATTTTTTTTTTCTGGGGAAAGAAATGAATGTTTTTGGCCAATTAATTTGGCTGATTTATATACAGTGATTATGGACAACGGCCCGGGTGAGCTTTAAGACACAGCATACAAAGAGAGAACCAATCTCTTTCCCTAGATTCCTGCCTAGGCTTTTAAAACAGGAATGTCTTTCCTCTTGAAAGAACTTGGGAGAAAGTGATTGTCCTTTTTACTATCATTTTATTCAGCCTGCCCCATAGAGAAGGAGTCACTTATCTGCTTGAGCAGGTTAGGACCAATCACTTACGCCCACTTGGTAGAGTCTTCACTCTCTCTCATTCCCTGGGGCCTGCTGGAGCGTTGACTGTATATAGATTCTCCCCTTCATGCAATGATGCTTATGCAATACTTTAGCCTTCTAAAGCTGACCACACTAGAGAAGACAGGCCTTTCCTTTCTCTGGAATTAGGAATGAGCCTTGACAGAGATCTTCCTGTTACCTGTCTCAATTTTTAGCAGCAAATTCATTTTGATTTTTTGGCTTTAAAGTCTGAATCTTCAAAGGATTGATTTATTTGGAGGTCTACATGAATATCTGATTAGCTTCTCCATATACTGATGTATTTCATGGTGAAGAAGGAAAGAATTTTCAAATCCTCAGGTTAACTCTGAAGTCAGAATATCCATCCTACTGCCATTGTTTGAGGGCTAAAATAACTATGAACTTATGAGAAACTTTCTTCCAAAAATCTACCTGTCGAATACTTTGACTTTGGGCCCTTATACATAAATTTTTTTCAAGATCTTGGAAATCTTTATGGAAATGTTTTCACTTGTATTTTAATAACGATAATTATAAGTGAAAAAAAAGAAATTATTCATATAGTAGCATATAGTAGCTGGGCGTACTAAATGGTCCAAATGAAAAATAAGTCTTCTTTCCCTCTCTGCAACCAAGAGTCCCACTACTCAGAAGTAACCACACATAAATGCTGCTTTAGTGTAGCTCTTACTGACTTACTCCTTAATATTAAAATGTATGCATACCTTATTCTTCTAATTTGATAACTTGAAGCATTAGGTACTAACTTCATACTTTGAAAAATGAGGAATTAATTCATTTATACCACCTCTCATACTCTTTTATGTTTCTGCCAGCCACTTTTTAAACTTCTGTGAGTTACATTCACATGTCTAAATTATGAATTTTTAGTCCTGAAACCATTGACTTTACACAAGGTCTTGACCCCTTAACTTTAGACAATATGTTAGGAAAAGGAAATTAGTGCCCCTACATTTGACTTAACATCTCCTCATAGTCTTCTACCTTCTGCCTCCCATCTGCCCCTCATTCCAACATGTCATTAACTTTATATGGTCAATGTCAAGGTTTATAACATTTATATTAATGTTAAAAGCATACTAAGGCTGCATGCTTTGCTTATAAGTTGATTCCAAACTGAAAGCCAATAGCTAGCTTTAACAACACATGATTATGTATATACTATTCACTGCAAGCCATGAAGTATGTAATTGGACCAGCAGAGAAAACACTAGTACTAAATCACTAAACATGTTCTGCTCAAAGGAGAAAGTAATTATCAAAACCTCGGAGGAATAGAAATAGAGCAGCATATTTGAAATATATATACATAATAATTAAACCGTATACTTTCACTGTAGTACTAAGATCACTCAGTGTCTTCCACCCTCTGTTGGTTGAAGGATATCATTTTTTTCTTGGACGTATTTTCCAGGGATCTTTCTACTCCATGTTTTAGTGTGGACTAACTTATTTCCATACCTGCTGCATTTTTTTCATCCTGGTATTTCTTTTTATCATATTCCTGGGTTGTGTCCACTTTTTCTTATATCCATGTCTGCAATTTTCTTGGATTTTTTTTAATTGAATGTTTGATCTTAAGATAATTATAGATGTATATGCAGTTATAAGAAATAATACAGAGAGATTCCCAGGTACCTTTTACCAAGTTTAACCCAATGGTAATATGTTACAAAACTAGAATGCAGTATCAAAACCAGCATATTGACATTAACACAGTTAAGATTCACAACATTTCTCATCATCACAAAGATCCTTCATGTCACCCTTTTATGGTCACACTCTTCTCTCCCACCTTAACCCATGGCAACCAGTAATCTGTTCTCCATTTCTATAATGTTGTCATTTTAAGCATGTTATACACATGGAGTTATACAGTATGTAACCTTTGGGAATTTGATTTTTTTACAGTCAGCATACTTCTCTAAGGTTTACCCAATTAATTGTATATATCCGCAGTTTCATCATTTTTGTTGGTGGATAGTGTTTCATGGTATCTATGTACCAGTCTTGTGTCATTATTCATTATTTATAACATTAGCTGTAGGTTCTGTGTAGATGCTCTTTATCCGGTTAAGTTCCCTTAACCGGATTTTTTTTAGAGGGAGTCTCGCTCTGCCACCAGGCTGGAGTGCAGTGGCACTATCTCAGCTCACTGCAACTTCCGATTCCCGGGTTCAAGCGATTGTCCTGCCTCAGCCTCCTGAGTAGCTGGGAGTACAGGCGCACACCACCATGCCCAGTTAATTTTTGTATTTTTAGTAGAGATGGGGTTTCACCAAGCTGGCCAGGATGGTCTCAATCTGCTGACCTCATGATCCGCCCGCCTCAGCCTCCCAAAGTGCTGGGATTATAGGCATGAGCCACCGCACCCAGCCTTTTCTGAAAGTTTTATCATGAAGACATGTTGAATTTTATCAAGTACTTTTTCTGTATCAATTGATATGACTGTAATTTTTTTCTTCATTAGCTTGATAATAATGATGGATGATACTGATTGACTTTTAAATATTGAATCATCCTTGCATCCCTGGAATTTAGCCTATGTGGTCATTTTTATATGTATTGCTAATAATTTGTTAAGAATTTCTGCATATATATTTATTATAAATATTGGCCTTTAATTTTTTTTTGTATTGTCTTTATCTGATTATAGTATCATTGAAAAATAGCTTCATAAAACGAATTGAGAAGTGTGAACTCTTCTTGTATTTCCTGGAAGAGATTGTGTATTAGTGATGTTAACTCTTCTTTATGTAGATTTCATTATGTTTATTCTATTTGAGTTTGCTTAGCTATTTGAAGCTGTAGATTTATGTCTTCTGCCAAATTTGGAAAAATTTCAACCATTATTTCTTTGAATACTTTTTCAGTCCTGCCCTGCTCTCTTTTTTTCTCTTTTTAGATAGCCAATGACACAAAAATTAGATCTTTTGTTGGAGTCTCACAGGTCCCTAAAGTTTTATTCATTTTTATTTTTAGTCTGTTTTCTCTGTTTTTCAGACAAGGTCACTTCTATCCCCCCCCCCCCACTTTTTTTTTTTTTTTTTTTTTTTGAGACAGACTCTCACTCTGTCTCCAGGCTGGAGTGCAGTGGTGTGATCTCGGCTCACTGCAACCTCCGACTGCCAGGTTCAAGTGATTCTCCTGCCTCAGCCTCCCGAATAGCTGGGATTACAGGCGCACACCACCATGCCCAGCTAGTTCTTGTATTTTTAGTAGAGATGGGGTTTCCCCATGTTTGCCAGGATGGTCTCAATCTCCTGGACTTGTGATCCACCTGCCTTGGCCTCCCAAAGTGCTGGGATTACAGGTGTGAGCCACCACGCCCGGCCTATCATCCTATCTTAACTATAGAAATTACCCACTTTATAGAGGAGATAGAAATATTTTCATTTTTCCCTGTCCCTTCTATTCTGCCACTGAGTCTGCCAACTGAGCTTTTTATCTTGATTATTATATATTTTACTTGTAAAATATCCATTTGGCTTCTTTACATGTTCTATTTCTTTGCTGAGACTTTCTATCTTTTCATTTGCTTTAAGCATGTTTGTTAATGCTCACTGAAATACTTTTATAGTGGCCCCTTTCAAATTTAGGTAAGTCTGATATTGAGATGTGACCATGTGCTAGCAGCCCTCACTCTCGGCGCCTCCTTGGCCTCAGCGTCCACTCTGGCGGCGCTTGAGTAGCTCCTCTCTGGGCTGGCTGAGGCGGAAGCTGCCTCCCTCTGCTTGTGGGGAGGTGCGGAGGGAGAGGCTCCGAGGGAGAGGCGCCGGTGGGAACCAGGGCTGCGAAGGGCGCTCGCCGAACAGTGCGAGTTCTGGCAGGTGCCGGCGCAGGCTCGGCGGGCTCGGCACATGGAGCGGCCAGCTGGCGTCGCCAGGCCAGGGCAGTGAGGGACTTAGCACCTGGGCCAGCAGCTGCAGGGGTTGCGCAGGGTCCCCCAGCAGTGCCGGCCCGCTGGCGCTGGACTCAAATTCTCACTGGGCCTCAGCTGCCTCCCCTTGGGGCAGGGCTGGGGACCTGCAGCCCGCCATGTCTGAACTCCTCCCCCTGCAGTGGGCTCCCGCCCAGCCTGAGGCTCCCCAACTGGCACCGCCCCCTGCACCGTGGCGCCAGTCCCATCAACAGCCCAAGGGCTGAGGAGTGCAGGCACCGGTTGGGACTGGCGGGCAGCTACGCCTGCAGCCCGCAGCCCGCAGCCCGCAGCCCGCAGCCCGCAGCCCGCAGCCCGCAGCCCGCAGCCCCGGGGCAGGATCCACTGGGTGAAGCCAGCTGGGCTGCTGAACTAGATGGGGACTTGGAGAACTTTTATATCTAGCCAGAGGATCATATGTGCACCAATCAGCATTCTGTGTCTAGCTCAGGGTTTGTAAATATACCAATCAGCACTCTGTGTCTCACTCAGGGTTTGTGAATAAACCAATTGGTACTCTGTATCTAGCTAACTCTATCTAGCTAACTAGCACTGTGTGACAGTGTGTCTAGCTCAAGGATTGTAAACGCACCAATCAGCACTCTGTCAAAACGGACCAATCAGCTTTCAGTAAAGTGGACCAATCAGCTCTCTGTAAAATGGACCAATCAGCAGGATGTGGGTGAGGCTAGATAAAGGAATAAAAGCAGGCTGCCCGCCTGCCAGCGGCAACGGGGTCCACCTCCACAGTGTGGAGGGGTTGTGCTTTTGTTCTTTGCAATAAATCTTGCTGCGGATCACTCTTTGGGTCCCTACTGCATCTATGAACTATGACACTCATCGCGAAGGTCTGCAGTTTCACTCCTGACAGCCAGACCATGAACCCACCAGAAGGAAGAAGCTCCAGACACATCTGAATGTCTGAAGGAGCAAACTCCGGACAAAACTCCGGCGCACCATCTTTAAGAACTGTAACACTCAGCGGGAAGGTCTGCAGCTTCACTCCTGAAGCCAGTGAGACCAGGCCCCCACTAGGAAGAACGAACAACTCCAGATGCGCTTCCTGTAAGAGCTGTAACACTCACCACGAAGGTCTGCAGCTTTACTCCTCACAGGGAGACCACGAACCCACCAGAAGGAAGAAGCTCCAGACACATCTGAATGTCTGAAGGAACAAACTTGGACACATCATCTTTAAGAGCTGTAATACTCACCGCGAGGGTCCGCGGCTTCATTCTTGAAGTCAGTGAGATGAAGAACCCACCAATTCCGGACACATTTTTCTGGACACAGTATCTGTGTCATTTTGTTGGCATCTATTGGTAGTCTTTTTTCATTCAGTTTGAAAATGTCTTGGCTCTTGGTATAGATGATTTTCACTTAAAATTTGGATATTTTGGTTATAATATTATAAGACTCTGGTTCTTTTTTAAACATTCCATTTTAGTTGGCTTCTTCCAACATCACTCTGGCATGGGATGGGGGAGCACCAAATGTTATTACTGCCCAGTGGGGGTAAAGTCCAAATTTCCCACGTGGCTTCCAGTGACACCCAAGAAAGGGCATGCCTCATTATTGCTGGGCTGAGTGGGAACTGCATCTCCCCGCTAGGTTTCCATGGATATTGTCCTGTCCAGGAAGAACAGGAGTGCCTTATTGCTGTTCACCACATGGCTTCCTTAGCACATGGGTAGGGTGCAGGGAACAAAGGTAGTCTTATTACCATAGAATGGTGGTGAAAGTCCTGCTCTCTACTTACCCTTCTTTGACACCATCGTGGTAGAGTACTGGGTTACCTCATTATAGCTCAACAAAGGTGAAAATTTGGGCTCCCCATGATGCTCTTTGCTGGCATGGGTGGAGGTGGGGCCTCAGGTTTTTTCCCTGTGGTGTTTGGCTTAGGCAGAGCAGTTATTGTCTAAAAGTTTCCTCTCTCACTTGGCTGACTTTCCAGTCCTTTGGCTAGACAGAGCAGGCTTTGGTCAGGGCCTTTTTCGTCTGTTCCATTTATGTTACTGGGTTGCCAGCTTCTTCAATTCCAAGACTGAGATAAATGAGACAAAAAAATTCTTGAGGTCCTTAGCTGATCTACCTTCTTTTCTCCAGCTTCCAGAGTCGTCTTATGTTTGTTTGATATATAATGTCCAACGTTTTTTGTTGTACTTAGTGGAGGAAATAGGAAAAAGTATGCTGCTCCATCTTCTGAGAAATGAAGTCTGAAATTCTTTTTAATTTTTCTGGAGTACATATATATTATTTTCAGACAGTAGCTCTTAGAGGTAAAATATCTGAATCCTTGCATGTCCAAAAAAGTTCTCTACTTTGCCCTCACTAGATACATATTTTGTCGTGAGAATAAAAAGACTTTGAAGTGGAATCACCTTTAGTTTCAGCTTTAATGTGTAAAGAACTTGGAAATTATCACTCCCATCTTTACAATAAGAAAAGGCTGAAAGAAACTGAAATTAGTGACTTGTCTTGGACCCACCAGAGAACTGAGATCTCAGGACAAATTATCACCTTGAAACCTGGAGAGGTGAATAAATCCAAGTCCCAACAGATATCTGTTTGCTTGCAAGACAAGTCACTGGAGTCATAAACAGGTAGGAACACTTAAATGGTAATTTTGGCAAATCGTTCGGTGCTGAATATACTAGCAGGAGAATGAGAGCCTCCTAAGGGCCACATTCCTAAGTTTTACTTCCTGGAATTCGACCAGGTTTTCATGATGAAAACCCAAGAAAAATCCTCTAGTTATTTTGGCAAGGACAAGGTAAAAGGGGAACCATTGTCAGCATTCTTCATAACAAAGGCCAGAGGATTTTACCAGAGTGTTATTCCACTTGGGGCAAGGGCATTTTTTCCCACTCCAGTCCCGTCTAGCTCTCCTATCTCACCTCAGTCAGGGAGGTTAGGAAAACTAAGAAACACCTGTGAAGGTAACAGCACTGAGACACAGTTCTATTAAAAGAAAGAGATTTAATTGTAAGATTAAAGAATGCTTCCCCTCCCCCACATTTTGCCAACAGAACAAAAGGACTCCTGTACAAAGAATGGATTACATCTGAAAGAGCAGCAAAGTGTAGACTCTTCCTGAGGAGGAGTACTTAGGTAAGCCCAAAGCCAACAGAGGAGACAAAACAAGGTCGCTAAAGGAATTCAAAGTCTGGCACCTGCAGCTACAGTAAACATTAAGCACAATCCAACTCCTTGCCAAATTAGCATAAAATTTCCCATGAAAGGCCTATTTACCTCATTTCCTTTATCCAACATGTGGAGTTTTCAACAAAAAATTACCAGTCCAAAAGGCAAGAAGAAACACAGTTTGAAGAGACAAAGCAAACATCAGAACCAGACTCATATATGACATGGGCGTTGGAATTATCAAACACATATTTTTTTAAATCATTGCAATTAATATATTAAGAGCTCTAATGGAAAAAAATAGACAACTCACAAGAAATGAGTAATGCAAGCAAAGAGATGGAAATGCTAAGAAATATTTTTTTAAATACTAGAAATCAAAATCATTGTGTACTCATTTTCTAGGGCTACCATAATAAATTATCAAAACTTTTGTGGAATTAACAGAAATTTATTCTCTCACAATCCGGAGGCTAGAAGTCTGACATCAAGGTCTTTTCAGGTTTGTGTTTTTCTGGAGGTTCTGAGAATCTCTTTCTTACCTACCTCCTTCTGGTAGTTGCCAATAATCCTTGTCTTTAGATGTGTCTCTCCAGTTTTTGCCTCCATCTTCATATGGTGTTCTCTGTGTCTCTTTGTATTTTCTCTTCCTCTAAAACTACAAGTCACTGCATTTATCTTAAGATTTAATTACATCTGCAAAGACATCTGCCACAGGTGTTCCTGGTTATCCATGGGGAATTGGTTCCAGGACTCCCATAGATACTAAAATTCATAGATGTTCAAGTCTCTTCTCTAAAATGTCATAATATTTGCATATAACCTGTGCACATCCTCCAGTACAATTTAAATTATCTCTGGATTACTTATGATACCTAATACAATGCCTATACATCACTTCATTCATGTGGATTCAGTGGAGTACTCAGTGTGCAGTAAATTCAAGTTTTGCTTTCAAGAGCTTTGTGAAATTGTTTTTTTCCAAATATTTTTGATCCACAGTTGGTTGAATCCACCAGTGCAGAAACCATAATGTGGTGGGCCAACTGTATTTCCAAATAGGTGCTGGGGGTTAAAACTTGGACACATATTGTGAGAGGAACACTGTTTAACTCACTACACATTGTAAAATAAGTGGATAATATCCTTTACGTACTTAACAGTAGACTGTACGCAGTCAAGAAAAGAACCAGTAAGCTTAATGAAAGGTCAATAGAAATTTCCCAAATTAAAATGCAGAGAGAAGAAAAGAATAAAAAAGGAACAGAACATCCAAGAACTGTAGGAAAATTCCAAAAAGTATAATATACGTGTAACTTGAATAGCAGAAAAAGAGAAAAAAAGAGCAGAAGATATATTTGAAGAAATAGCTGATCACTTTCTAAAATTAATAACAGATATCAAACCACATTTCTGGGAAGCTCAGAAGACATAAATCAAGATAGAAACCCCCAAAATCTACAGATAGACGTATCATATTCGAACTGCAGAAAACCAAAGACAAAGGGAAAATCTTGAAAGAAACCAGATTAAAAAAACATGCTGACTATAGACAAACAAGGACAAAAATTAATAGCAGGCTTCTCATAAGAAACCATGCAAGCAAGAAGAGAATGGGATGAAGTGTTTGGTGTTGTAACAATTCTAGATTCAAAATAATTTTCCCATTGAATTTTAAAAGTGGTGTTCCATTTTATTCTAGCCACAAATGGTGCAGGTAGATAGTCTTATGTCAATCAAAATTGTGTTCTTTTGTAGGTAATGTGTTAAGTCTTTATAGATGATTTCACATTTTTCTCATTCTTGAAGCTTTAAAATTTTAATAGTATGTATGTATTAGTGAACATTTGTTCTTGCACCCTGTTCAGTGCTGAGAACATGCAATCTGAAAACATGCACTCTTCTTTAGTTCAGGAAAATATTGATTCATTATTATTGTACTACTGCAATTACTATTACTATTACTACTACTGCTGCTGCTACTATTATTAATATCATCTTCTGCTATTTACTACTACTATTACTACTACTACTATTTTTAACGTGATTCTCATCATCATTGTCATCATAATCATCATCATCATCTCTTCCTCTTCATTTTCTCCATTTGCTCCTTCTATAAGTCCTTTCTATTCACTGAGTGTTGGAATTCTAGACTGATCTTCTATATTTTGCACTCACAATTTTAATTTTCAACAAATCCTTTTATTTTCTGATTGTTCCTCTTTTAGACAGCTTGTTCATGTTTTATGGATTCGACATCTTAGAACATTTTTAAAGCTGGTTTCTATTTCCTAAATTACTTTGTTTCTTCTGAGTCAGCTATTTTGTTTGTTCATTTCTGTCTTCTTTTTGGGGGATCTTTCTTTTTCTTAAATCTTAGGTTGTCCTTATTTATCAACCTTTACATTGATAAATGAAAAAGTAGGTTGTTGAAATAGGTGGCTCACAAAATGTTCCTCTCCCTTATGCAAATCTATTTGTGTAAACAGTCTTTTAACTTTCATCATTGCATCCTGGTGTCAACTTTTTGTTGGGAAATAACAAGGTAATGCCCACACGGTCCAGGTAAAGCAGGAGAGTGTGGTGTTTCTTACATTGTCCCTTTCTCCAAGACCAGTGTGGTTGTAGAGACATAGATGGTCTTAGAGTCCTGGGAAGTGAGTGGCAGCAGAATGAGCAGAATAAAAGTCCAAGCAAAATGAGCCAGCTGAGAATTAGGAGGAGCAGAGGAACAAGCCATGCGGTGGACCTGTGAGAGGTCAATATACAGCAACTCTCTTTTGCCAACTAGATTACCAAGGAAGTCTTTGGAAGAAAAGGGGGACTAGAACCTTCTGATACATGAGTAGCTGTATCAAACACTGTACAGGAGTGGCTACTCACTTCCCTCCTATGTTGTTGTTCTTGAACTTCAACTTGCTTTGTTGTATCTTTTAGTGTAAGAGACGTAAATCATTGGTAACAGGAGACAGCATAGAAGGTGAAATTTCAAACTTTATATAATAAAAAAATGATCATCTATAAGTAGTAACTTTTTACTCAGGAAAATATAAAGTAGAAGTCCTGGAACATAGAGCACAATGAATGAAGCATGTAGATCAGCCTAATGGCCTCAATTTCCAATTTAACTTAATTTCTTAGATGCTAGGGAAAATAGGAGACCAAACTAGTTACATAATTCTGTAGACTAGTTCTAAGTGGGGGACAACGCATTTTGTAAAACTGAGTTTTAAAAGTAATTTCTGATGTGGTGGCTCACACCTGTAATCCCAGCACTTTGGAAGGTCGAAGCAGGTGGATCACTTGAGGTCAGGAGGCCAGGAGGCCTGGCCAACATTGTGAAATCCCATCTCTACTAAGAAATACAGAAATTAGCCAGGCATGGTGGCAGGTACTTGGGAGGCTGTAATCCCAGTTACTTGGGAGTCTGAGGCAGGAGAAATGCTTGAACCCAGAAGATGGAGGTTGCAGTGAGTCTGGGTGACAAAGTGAGACCCTGTCTCAAAAATTAAAACTTAAAAAAAAAAATAATAAAAGCAATTTATCATGTCAGACTTAAGGTGAATGGAAATAAGCAACAGGAAAGATAATAATAGCAACAATAGTAGTGATGATTACCATTTTTTGAACATTTGGTATGTGCCAGGCATCACGCCATACACCCTACATGGATAAAAATCACATATCTCTATTGTGTAATGAGGAAAGAGACAGCCAGAAACTCTTAAGTTGCCAAGACCACAGGTCTCGTATATTGCTAAAGTAATATTTGAAACTGCATCTGTCAATCTTCAAAGACTGTGCTGTCAGTTCCTAGACCCAGCTGCCTCTTCAAAAGGCATGAGGCTATGACACTGACATAACTCAGCAATGGGGCTTCTGTGAGTGACTGACGTCACATAATGCAGACACAGGGGTTTCATAGGACACACCAACCCTTTACACACTGTTTCCCACTTAATTTGAACAGGTAGCACTTTTCTATAAACTGTATCTCCCACTTATGTCAGCAATAGTTTACAAAACAATGGTTTACAAAGTGAGCACCAAGAAAATAATCACATGATTCTAGACACTTAGACACAGCAGAAAGTAGAGAACTCCTTAGTCTTTTTTCAGTTTTGCCTTTTATATGATGTAAGGTGCAACTCCTCACCCTCCATCAATATGTGTTCCCATCAATGCTGGGTACCAGGTGGTGGAGTTAGATGGCCATGACACCTTTACACACAGCCAACCCTATCCCCAACTCCCTCCCCATTAAGGCCATTGACTTTCGGCCCTATCATGTCCCCTTCATTTTTCTACCAAGCCTAGACTTGACATTTTTAAAGGGAGCATGATTCCACAAGTCCATCATTATTTCTTTATGGCTTATACAATGTTATTTCAATATTGTTTAAGGTATTTTGAAGTGTTAATGAGTAGAGAATGTTTAGATGGTAGAATCCAATCTAGATAATTAGTATTAACGCTTATGAAAATATTTTTTCTTTCAACTTTTTACATTAACAAAAATGCACCCCTGCCGTGTACATGTAGATTCCCGTATGTCGGTTCCAGGTAGTGTCTGACCCACCTGGCTATCCTGGAAGACAGTTCACCAAAAGCAGTGAGGGGCTTGCGGATAATGTGGAGTGAACCTGATGAGGTCAATCCAGTGGAAGGAGCAAGAACAGAACAGAAAGGCTGTAAGTACTTTAGTGATAGTGATATGAAACCAAGGCCAGACTGGCTGATCATCATAGTCTTTTATTCTCTGGCATTCAGGACTAAAACAAGTCTTTATGATTCTGTACCAGTTTATCTATTAAATGCTGTCATAGACTACTTCTCTGTGGGCTTTTTTTTTTTTTTTCATTCATCATCATCTTTCCCAAGATGTAAAACACATCATTTTGATATTTGTCTGATTTGATGTTGGACATGGGAAAGTCAAAAGCTGTCTCATGATAGCAAATATAGCCTGCACATTTCAGTGTTTATGGGTAGAACACAAATTGATTAGGGCTTATGGAAAGATGATACAATGGGACTTACAAGGCCAAATTTGGGAGGAGAAGGTCATTCCTCCATAACTTCTGGCCAGTGTCAAGTTTATCAGAAACCATAAGCTATTAGGGTGATTGGGGAACAAGGGACTAAACTTGGCAAAGTGCAGTGAAAGGGATCAGGAGCCTTACTCTATGTATAGGCCCTGCAATCAAGCGTAGAGGCATCCACACACTTGCTTCTATGATATGACAAGCAACAATAAAATGTCCTATGATTCTCCAAATGAGACTGGCGTGTTTTCTCCAAGTTATGCCAGGCCTCCTAGTTGCCTTGGATGTTCAAACTGGGGTCTTCTTACTGGGGTAACCCCAAAAGTCCTATTGCAGAATCGTTCCTCACTAAAAGCTGAATGAAATGGGATGGTTTGGGCAAAAAGTTTCTCTTGGCCATGTGAATATCTTAAAATGCACTGTGACTATACATGGTCAACTGATCTCCATAAATAGTTAATACTATCGCCTTTCACTTCCAAACCTATCCTGGATGGGGTAATAAAACATATGGTCACCCTACTGCTATGTCACCCTAACAGACATCAGATGTTTATTTCTGAAAGCATTTAATGCAGTTTTGCTTTCTGAAGTCATGTTGGATTATACTTGTGATTCTGAACACATAGAGAAGAAAGTAGAAAACCCCTCAGTCTTTTTTACTAAAAAGATCTTTGCCGTCTGTATGGTGTGAAGGGCAACTCATTCTCCATCTGCATCTGTCCATCTCAATGCCGAGTACTAGGTGATAAAGTTACATGCCCGTGATAATTCTACTGCAGCTGATTTGTGTTTGTTTGTTTTCTTTTTTTTAAATGTGGAACTTTCCAGGTGTCTTGATTACCCATCAAAACTATCCCAGAACATTCTCTAATTTATGGAAATCAAATTGTTTGTTGTTTGAACTCTTTATCTAAAAGTCTATCAGCCCCAAATGAAGCTAATTATGTAATCTAGTCATATCTCTAGCCATAGATAATTTAGTCATTTTTCTAAAAGATATAGAAACTGCTAATACAAGGTTTAGAGGACACCAATAGGCTTGTCTGCCTCTTCCCTCTTTTATAACAGTCTCCTCCTGCTGACTCCTACTGTGAAAGCAGCCATTTTGTTAAATGGAGGCCTGTCCAGTGGCCGCAACTGATTGGTCTAGAGGCAGATGCTTGATACAGCCTGGGCCAAGCAGAGCAAACTAAAGTCCTGCCCAAAAATTTACCGATTGAGTCTCAAAGAGAGTCCTTGATTCTCTGGGTGACTGAAAGCTCTAAGGTATAAAGCTTTGGAATTGGTGGTGGTTGTGTTCTGACCTAATGAAGAAAGACAGAGAAGGGAAGGAGAGAAAAGGAGAGGGAAACAGTAAAGAATGAAGCCAAAGGCAGCAAGAAGCAAAGACTGGAGATGAAGAGAAAGCCCTGGTGATCTTTGAATTCCTGCTGCTTGTCATTTCTGAGCCTAGCTGCCTCCCTGTCTTTCCTGTCACTTGACCATTCATGTCTGCCACAAAACACCCAGATTCCTGCCTATAAATTTCCGCTTTGTCCTTAAGTAGAAAGATTTTGCTTTCTGTCACCTTTGATCAAGGAGTCCTATTACAAGAGGTTAATGTATGTGTCCCATTTAAGAAGGATCTTATGACAGGAAGTTCACAGAAAAACTACATAGTTAAAAGCCTTTACTTTACAGTTGAGATGCCCTTGAGCAATCTGCTGCCATTTCCCTCTTACAATTTAGGAATCTAAAGGCAATCTTTTTATAACCCCTCCTCACATTCTATGTATCCCTAGAGCCATTCAACCACCCTCATCCTTTTAACTGTTTCCATTGGGGGAAAGAGCAGATACTTTTAAAGAGGTATAATTAAGTTAAAATGAGGTCACTGGGGCGGGCCCTAATCCAGTATGACTGGTATCCTTATAAGAAGAGAAAATTAGGACATAGACATGTACAGAAGTGAATACGATTTGGGGACGTGGGGAGAAAGTGGTCATCTGTAAGCAAAGGAGAGAAGCCTGGAAGAACCAATCCTGCCAACATCTTGATCTTGAACTTCTAGCCACCAGAATTGTGAAAAAAATAAGTTCCTGTCATTTAAGCTTTTTTCTGGCAGCCCTAGCAAACTAATACCATCTGTGTTAATCAGGGTTCTCCAGAAAAACTGAAATAATAAGATGAGCTGTAGTCAACAAGTTTAAGACCCAGAGGAAGAGTCGATGATTCACTTAGAGTTCAAAGGCAGAAACAAACCCCATGTCCCAGCTGAAAGACAGGCAAGAGGGGCTTCCTCTTATGCTTTGGGTTCTGTGCAGGCCTTCATCTGATTGAGTGAGGCCCACCCACATTAGGTAGGGTAATCTGCTTTACCATACATTCAAATGTTATCTCATCCAGACGCACCTTCACAGACACACTGGAATAACGTTTGACCAAATGTCTGGACACCCTGTGGCTCAGTCAAGTTGATGCATAAAATTGACCATCACACCATCTTACAAAATGAGAGCTATTAACCAACTAATAGCCCAAATTATCGAAACTAAGTTCCATCCAGGCTCTCTACATGCATAAATGCGGCATAGGAAATAGAGTCACCCCTGATCCTGGAAAGATCCATAGATTATGCTACCAAATTACACAAAGTTCCAAGTGCAACCATCCTGCCTGCCAGTAACTGTAAATTTCTGATTCTGACCCCATCAGGATGCATCAAAGGTACCCAACCTGCAGGGCAAGCTCTCATGCAAGGGCAGTGCTTGGAGGCACTTCACTTTTTAAGGTCCTGCTTCACTCTCTTTCCTCTAATATAGTGCAATTTATGAGGAATGAAAGGAGATTCTACATTAAAGTCATCATTCAGCAACTGGAAGTATGCCTCACTGCAGAAGAGGGCAATCCGCAAAGCTGTTATCCATTCCACATGTCCCTGTGGTTGGTCAGCACGCTGTCAGCTCTGCTTATTCCACATATTTTTGACAGTCAGCTCCCTTCAGGATTGGCATGTGTCATGGTAATGGCTATACCAACTGCAGTCCATGAAACACGGCTGAGTGTAATATAAGGGGCTGCATAAAGGAAGCTTTGGGTGGGAACTTTGTGAATTATCAGAAAGTAATTATACCCGTGCTTTACAAGTTGAAAGCGTCTGAGACTTTTGACAAAATGGGAAAAGAGAAAACCAACATCCTTTCCTGTGCTCATTACCTTCTTCCCATTAACTATTCTAGATGTACGTTTTCCATCCCCACACATTGAACTACTTTCTTCATCCTCTAAGTACTTACGCTTTGAAACTTCTTTATGAAATAGAAAAATAATCAGTTGTTAGAGATGCCCATTTTGTTTTCAGATTCAACACAAGTATATTCAACACTGAGATACCTGGGTAAATGCAACATTATTAAAAATAATTGTCAGGCAAATATAGGCAGGGATCAAGGTATAAAAAAGACAAAGGATGGTTGAACAGGCCATTAGCTCATCCAAAAGATCCTGAAAGAAATGAGGTGGTTTGGGCAAAACTTTCCTTGGCCCTATGAAGGTCTTGATATGTAGATGGCGTCTGCATACTGGGTTGTCTGGACAGCCCTGGTTTACTCGTGTGCTCCCTTTGTAATTCTTAATAGAGCTGCATTTTACTCTCAAGGTTTCCTGATTTGGATGAAATAGAGTTGCATTTCACTCTCAAGGTGTCCTGCTTTGGATAAAATATATGGTGGCCCCATGATTTGTCACCCTCTAATGGAACCCTTGTGGAAATTAGGCTCTGAAGCAAAACAATGACCATCCTGTTGGGAACTGGGGACTCACTTCAGACAAGACCCCCTGATGGCTATACTTTCCAGCTATTCATGGGCCAGATTTAACCAAACAGTCTCAGTAAGGCAGCGTCAAGAAATGTGTGGTGATCCTGTTAGGTTTCTGAAATGGAGAGAGCTATAGAGCCATGAAACAAACTGTTTCATGAAGCTCCACTTCCTCTGTCTTCCCAGTGTAAGGGTCCCTCAGTGGGTACTGCCTTGACTTTTGCTGTCCTCTCTCTCTTTCTGGGAGCACTCCCTATTTATACAACCAGAGTCATTACTTCTGCACATCTCTCTGTATCACCGCCCCTTAGCCACATTTCCAGTCTCCCTCCCCAGTTACAGCCCCGCAGCCAAATGTCCACAGGACTTTCCTACTTGAATGTCCCAACAGCACCTTAATTTTCAAGTTGCCTACAACTGAACTCACTCTCTCCCACAATACACTCTCCTCTCTTTTTAATGTGTTTCCATTTACCCTCCTTAAGGTTATCTATGATTTTTCCTCCTCTTTTTTCTATGGTCCCCAGCTAACCCCTTACGACTATTCTTTAGTGAGGTTTCCCACACAGGTATCCTTCCTTTCTCTCTCTTCAAGGCTAGCACACTGGCTGTATTAGTCCGTTTCGCATTACTATAAAAGAATGCCTGCAGCTAGGTCATTCATAAAGAAAAGAGGTTTATTTGGCTTACAGTTCTACAGGATGTACAAGAAGCATGGCATCAGCATCTACTCATAGCAGAAGGCAAAATGGGAGCAGGCATGTCTCATGGTGTCAGAGGGAGCAAGAGAGAGAAGAGGAGGTGCCAAGCTGTTTGTAACAATCAGACCTCACAGTAACTAATAGAGTGAGAACTCACTCATTAGTGTGGGGATGGCACCAAGTCATTCCTGAGTGATCCATCCCCATTACCCAAATACCTCCCACCAGATCCCACCTCCAACATGGGATTGCATTTTTACATGAGATTTGGAGGGGAAAAATACACAAACTGTATCACTGGCCTAGAGCTCCCCTTCCTCCACTGCCTCTGCCCTCTTCCCATTCCCAAGCAAACTTGTACTGAAGCATTTCTTGACCATGACATCCACCTGCTCAAAAAACCCAACCACAAATTCCATCGTCCATGAAACAAAGTTCAGGGTTCTTACTCAGGGAGCTGAGAGCTATAACAATCTGGCCCAGCTCCTCTCTGGAATTCCTAAACTCCTGTCTTGAATACAGGAGTACTATGACTTGGGTTAAGCGAGGGGCAGCCTGCAAATCACTGTCACAGCCATGACCTCATTCACTCAAATAACAGCCCTAAGAGGATAAGGAATTCAAGCAGGGCCTCAAACCCAGGCCTTACAAAGTCTCTTGTTCTTCTCAGCATAGCCCCCATCAACAATGTGGGGGGAATAATAAACTTTTCTTTTACAATTACTTAGCTTTAACGATATATGATACTCTTTATTTACAAAAGCATGACCTAAAAATAATTACTATTGCTTCCATGCCACGTTTTTCTCTTGCTGCTTCACCTTCAAAGAAGAATTCAGAAAAACTCACAATGGACTACAGAAAGTTTATGTGCAAATAATTCATATTTTTAGAACAATTTTAGATTTACAGAAAAATTATGAAAATGATATGGAGTTTCCATATACTTCACACCCAGTTTCCTTGAAAACTAACATCTTGGCCGGGCGCGGTGGCTCAAGCCTGTAATCCCAGCACTTTGGGAGGCCGAGACGGGCGGATCACGAGGTCAGGAGATCGAGACCATCCTGGCTAACACGGTGAAACCCCGTCTCTACCAAAAAATACAAAAAACTAGCCGGGCGAGGTGGCGGCGCCTGTAGTCCCAGCTACTCGGGAGGCTGAGGCAGGAGAATGGCGTGAACCCGGGAGGCGGAGCTTGCAGTGAGCCGGATCTCGGCCACTGCACTCCAGCCCGGGCGGCAGAGCGAGACTCCGTCTCAAAAAAAAAAAAAAAAAAAAAAAAGAAAACTAACATCTTATGTGGTGCATTTGTTAAAATTAAGGGACAATATTGGTAAACTATGACTAACTAAGACCCATACTTTATTCAGATTCCCTTAGTTCTTATCTACTGTGCTTTTTCTGTTTTGGGATCCCATCTGGGACACCACCCTGCTCCATGTCTCCTTAGGTTCCTCTTGGCTGTGATAAATTTTCAGACTCCCCTTGTTTTATATGACCTTAATGATTCTGTGGAGTCCTGGCCAGGTATTTTGTAGAATGTCACTCAACTGGAATTTGTTTGATGTTTGGCTGATGGTTAGACTGGTGTTACAGGTTTTTGAAGGAAGACCACAAAAGTCAAGGGCCATTTATCTCACATCATTGCTGTTAGCATGACTTATGACTGTTGATGTTGGCCTTGATCACCTGGCTGGAGTAATGTTTGTCAAGTTTCTCCACTGTAAAATCTCCCTTTTCACCCTGTTTCCATACTATTCTCTTTGGAAGGAAGTCACCATGCATGGCCCACACTTAGGGAACAAGAAGCTATATATTCCATCTACCTCCTTCAGGACAGAGAATCTATATAAATTATTTTGATTTCTTCTCTGTGGACAATTTGTCTCTTCTTACCCATTTATTTAATTATTCCATCATTTATTTATGTCAGTATGGGCCCATAAATATTTATTTTAAGCTTTGCATTATGATCCAATAGTACTTTAGTTATTTTTGTTCATATTGTTCCAGCTTTGGCCATTGGGAGTTCTTGCAGTTGGCTGTGTCCCTTTGACACATTCTCATCATAATAGTGTGGGTTTTTTCTTTTACTTTGTTTTCTAATCACTCCTTTGCTTTCTAATGCTACAAGGTGATCCATGCTCATTCTCTGTATCTCCAGCCCTAGCATAAGCCATTTATCCAAAGAGCTCTGGTTCCTTTTATTGGAGAATAGTACTAAAAACGAAGATTTAGGCAGTAGGTATGCTCCAAATAAATTCCGATTTATCCAAATCCCACCAAATTTTTAAGGAGTGTTTGAATATATGCTTATTTCTTACACATAAGTGGTAATAAATAGGTCAACTAATTTCCCATCTTATTTACAGACATGCATCATTTGGGGCCTTTTTATAAGAATGCTTTAATCCTAGCTTCTTCTGATGGAATAACCTTAGTGAGGTAAGTAGAATTAAAATGGTCATAATAATGATAATGGTTATAGCTATGAGAAAGACATTAAGTACTATATACACATTATCTTGTTGTATCCTAATAGCATCTCAGAGATAGAGGCATTATTATTATCCCATTTTGTAGATGATGAAAGCGATATCTGCCTTGATTGTCATACTGAGAACTAAATGAGAAAACACTTGTAAAGTCCCTAGCACAGAGCATGGAGAGGGAGCTCAATAAATCATTATTTTCTCACTGCCTTGCCTCTAGAAAAAAATAAAATAGGCAACCTTCAGCAACACATTAGTGGTAAAAATTCAGCTCATGGTCTATGAGATGAAAAATATAGGGGTTATATTAGCTCATTTGTTTTCTTTGTTGCTATATAAATGTGATCTGATTTACAAGAGCCAAAAATCAACCTGCTTCATGAAAGATCTCAAACAAAATGAAGAGGTATTTATCTTGAGAGTCAAGTCTGTTTACTGAGTTGAGTTGTCCTTTACATCACTCAAATTCTCAGACTTCAACAAAACTCAAATGACCCTTTAAATGTCTTTTTGAAAATCTTCTTAACTTTTATTTTAGGTTCAGGTGAATATGTGAAGATTTGTTTCATAGGTAAATTGCATCTCATAGGGTTTTGGTGTAAGATTTTTTCGTCACCCAGGTAATAAGCATAGTATCTGATGGGTAGTTTTCCTGTCCTCACCTTCCTCCCTCCTTCTCCTGTCAAGTAGGCCCCAGTGTCTATTTTTCCCTTCTTAGTGTCTATATGTACTTTTTGGAGCTATCTGAATAATATAAAGCACTTTCCCAAAACTTTAATGTTTGGATTAAGATGGAAAAAACATTAAATAAATCCACAACACCTTCTAAGATTTTAAAGCTAATGAAATGACACGAAGTTACCAAAATACCTATATAATATGCAGAAAAATTATGGAAGCTTTGTTTCTCCAAGGGAGTAGTTCCACTATTCTTATAAATCTTGGGCAAAGAGGTTGAACCATATGCAGATTTGCAAGCTTTCTTGCACAGATTTAGACAGACTGTTATGAAAAATAAAAGGTTTGTTTTTCATTCTCCATAGTTGCTTCCAAACATTCCTTCCTCCTCTTAGTATTTTGAGAAGATGAAAATTGAGAGTTGAAGGAAAAACCAAGGTCATGAGTCTCATAAGCAGCAAAGACAGAATTTAAATCTACTCTGAGAACACTTTCTAGCCTCTCTACTGCCTTCACTCCAGATAGAAGCTTTAGTTGCTGCTTACCAAATTCCAAACCTTTGCTAGTGACATTCTTTGACTTGAAGAGCCTTTGACTTCCTTTCTGCCACTCTGGATCACAGATTACAACTGGATATAATCACCATGTACCCTAAAAGTCACCCCCATGTGCAATCTACTCGTGTGTTCAGAACTCCCCAGATTTTACACTTTGAACCAATCTGCAGTACTGCCCATTACAACACAGGTGTGCCCAATCTCCCCAGCTGAATCATAAGCTTTCTCAGACCTGTTGCTTTCATTCTCTCACCCGCTAAGCCTAGCCTAGATAGTCTTAATATATATTTCTGAGTTCTTTTCATTGATTGATTATGTCTAGGGGCAGCTATAGCCTTAGTCTTTGGAGAAAAATATCAGAACAAGGCTGCTTCCCGCCCTAACCCTGGGCTGGCAGGGGGTTCAGAAGGCACCTGTCCTCAGCAAAGGTATTCTCCAGGCCAGCATTTTGGGAGCTCCAGAGCTCTGAGATTATTCCTTCGATCAGATTCCTTTGCAAGGGGATAATGGAGCTTAAAATATTTTTTTTAACATAAGAGCATAAAAAGTGAATTTAAAAGCAAATGGGCCAAGGTTTTTCCCTAGGAAGTCTTTCAATTTCACACATAGCAAATTCCTATGGTATAGACCTATTAGAAATGCTTTTTTAGCCCCTTTATGCATATTTGCTATGTTCCTCTATGACTCTGGTATCGCTTAATTGGACACCAAGCCTCTAAAGCCACATCTTCTTTCTTCCCAAACTATAAAAAGGGGCAAAATATTTTAATCATGAAGTTCTGTATAATTTAAAGATTCTCTTCTGTCTGCGTGAGTTACAGCAGTAATCAAAGGGAGGCTGGGGATTTGTAAAACTAAGACCCTAATTTTTTGACAGGTGTTCTGCTCGGCACGGAATTCACCTCTTTTTACATCGTATACATACATAAGAGCAAATCATCAAATATATCCTTGGGACACACAGACAACAAAGAGGCAGAATTCGCTAGGTAAGAACTACCCTGCCTCAGTCTTAAACTCCATCATTCATTAATAACAGAAAAATAAATGATGGGAGTATTCTATTAGCTGCACAGTCTGAATCTGATTGATCCATCCACCCGGTAGTCCTGGAGGGACCAGGAGTCTTGATCCAACTATTAGTTACATTCTCCATTGCAGACAAATGAGAGATTGGGAATGGCTACCAGGCCCTATATTACCTTCCGATGCCCAGCCATTTAGGTCAGTGCAGTGATTAAACGCAGGGCAACTGGAGTCAGACAGAACTTGGTTTAAATCCTTGAGCAACTACCTGCTAGCTGTATGTCTTCTAGAAAGCTATTTAAGCTCTCAAAGTTTCAGTCTCCTCAAAGTCTGTTTATATCACAGAGACATTAATTATATCTACCTCTAGGGTATTGTAAATGAAGTAATGCATGGACATAATACCTGAAAAATAGCATTGCTCAACTAAAGACATTTCTTCTCTGGAAACCTGATTGGTATCTTGTTATTCATTCATTTGTTTTTATGCTCATATAACAAATTTTTTTTTTTTTTTTTTTTTTTGAGACGGAGTCTTGCTCTGTCGCCCAGGCTGGGGTGTGGTGGCCGCATCTCAGCTCACTGCAAGCTCTGCCTCCTGGGTTCACGCCATTCTCCTGCCTCAGCCTCCCGAGTAGCTGGGACTACAGGCACCCGCCACCTCGCCTGGCTAGTTTTTTGTATTTTTTAGTAGAGACGGGGTTTCACTGTGTTAGCCAGGATGGTCTCGATCTCCTGACCTCGTGATCCGCCCGTCTCGGCCTCCCAAAGTGCTGAGATTACAGGCTTGAGCCACCGCACCCGGCCTAACAAATATTTTTGAGTCACATACAAGTACCATGTGAAGAGCATGTAGCAGTAAATAAAACAAGCCTTGTCGCTATCTTCATGGTACTCACAATCACCAAGATATACATGCAGAAAACAAGTAAATAAATAAAGTTTACAATTATATAACTCTAAGTGCATGAAGAAAAAAATAAGGGTCAGTGAAGGAGAGTAGTGGAGAGACATATTTAGATAGGGTCGTGTGTTAATTAGGACCCTGCAGGAAGAGATGGCAGACTCAAACGTTGTAACTTAGAGAAAGACTGTTCAGTGAAAAAGTGTGTAGAGGATTGAGGGAAACCAGGAAGAAATAGCGAGGGTCCCTGGAGGGGAGCAAAAGAAAAGCTAGCAATTGCTAAGAGTCTTTTCCAACCTCAAAGGATGAGAGGAGGAAGCTGGGGTGGCAGAGAGCATCCTCTTGACAGAAGCTTTCAGTAGAGGTACAGAGGCTACCAACATGACTCTTCAGAGAGGGAGCCCAGGGGATAAACACCCTGACTTCTCTCCAAACTCTGACTTTCTGCCCCTAAGAAGAAGCTGGTGTCCTGAAGAACTGTCAGTGCCTCTCTGAACACAGTACAGCGTGAAAAGTGGATTTCAAGTGCATTTAGAAAATATCCAACACAGGCAGTCAAGAAAGGTTCTTCTGGGAAGCAGACCTGTAAGTGAAGGACAGACACTGGGGAAGGAGTCAACCGAGAGAAGGCAGGGAAGAGCATTTGAGACAGTGGTGACTGCATGTGCAAAGGTGCTGAGGAAAGAAAGAGTTCGATGTGGCAAGAGACAGAAAGGAGGTCAGCAGGGCAGGAGCACAGGGGTGAGGCTGTGGAAGAGCAAAATGAGTTTGGAGATGTTCTTCTCAGGGACCATCGATCTACCCAGGTCCTAAATCAAACAGGGACATTTTTCTTCCCACCAACTGAGTGCTGGCCCCTGTTTTTTGACTCCTCCTCTCGACTGGTGTAGGCTAAACAGATGTATTTAATGTCAGTTAAAACCTAAGCAACCCCTGAAACTTCTGTGTGTTTCCATATACCATTCCATTTGTCTGAGATACTGATTCTTCTGCAGCCTATGCCCAGTGCTAATGCCAAGAGAAAGCTTGACTATCACAGTTCCTTGAAATCACTATATGGGAGAGAAGGAGGGCTATCTTAAGCATTGCCACGTGTCTTAAACATTGCCAGGCATTGCCATATTGGAGAGAAAGAGGAGTATTTTAAGCACTGCCATGCTTGAAAATCAAGATGAAGCTTGAAAATCACCTTTCCTTGAAGTCACCATATTGGAGAGAACAAGGGGTATCTTAAGCATTACCATTTACATTATCTCCCAAGAAATATAATGTAGACTGACTATACCTCCCTGCCACTTTGTTGCTGAGCTTGGCCATGTGATTTGCTTTGGCCAGTGGACTATTAGCAGATGTGATACAACAAGAGGCTTTAAATGGGTTTGTGTGATTTGGCTTGATGGCCTACGGTCCTATGATCTCCCATGAGGACAGCATGTCCCAAGGATCCATGAGTCAACCTGAACCCAACTTGGAGTCCAGCTTGGCCCTGCCCTGCCATATTCAGCCTAGACCAGCCAAACTGCGGCTGACCTGCTGGCCCATGTTTGTCAGACAGCATCAGCTGAGATGTTTGTTTCTTATCAAAAACTGACTAATACTAAGTTTCTGGCAAATGTGTGGGAGACAGAGCCTGGGGCTAGTGAACAAATATAGGCAGGCTGGGGTGATTTCCAGCATATCAGACGACACATACCATTGTGTCAGAAAATGACTGGCTGTAAGCTTCCTGGTGCTTCATCGCTTCGTTTCCAGCAAGTTTGTGCATGTGAGAGAGCTGCACTGCGCCGAAAATGACTATTCCAGAGCCAAGGAGATTTCACTGGCATCAGAAGTATCGGATTCATGTTTTTCTTTTTATTTGTTGTTCAAATTGTTAATCCCAAGTGTTATAAAGTGCCAAGATCCTGCTTCCTCCTCAGCGTCCCCATGTGTTGGATAACTGCAGGTATTTGTATACATGCCTTTACACCCTCAGTGCTTCTCTTTATGAATCAGACTGGCTGGCCCTTTGAGCATTCTTCACATCGCTTTTGCCTGCCCCCTCTGTAGCTCCCAACCCATCTGGCTACAGCTGGCTCACACTTCACTATACTGCTTCAGACATGAGCTCACCAGAGTTCAAGAGAGATACCAGAAACCCTCCACTGAATGTTTGAAACAATACATAACTCAGATGAAATGCCGCCTGCTTTCCCTCGGAAACGCCTGTAAAAGAAACTGAAAATATATGTACATTATCTATCTTCTCCGTGTTTCCACTGAACCCAAATCCATACAGTAAAAGAAATTGCTCTAATAGCTTCAGAAAAAAAATCCCATGCTAATGCAGTACCCACTGGCTCCCTGAAAACCCTACTATGCATCAGACACTGTGCCTGGCACTAGGAGGAATATTTTTTAAAATCACCAAATTCTCTGCCCTTGAAGAGTTCATGGATTAAAAAAACGAAAAGTCTTAAGCAAAGGCTACTACTGAGAGCAATGATTGGCAGTGAAAACTGGCTCATCAACGGGCCAAGCTTTTTACAGTATGTCATTGAATCCCTGAAACGGTACCCATATTATAGTCAGAACAACTGAGGCTTGGCAGGATCTAAAAACTCACCTCAGGTCATGCAGCCTGTAAGTGGATGTGAGACTTATCCTGGTTCCTGACTTTGTTTGACCCTGAAGACCATGTACATAGCCACTGCCCTTACTTCCTCTCCAGGGTCATAACGCAATTAAAGAATCCCAATAAAAGCATTTACCAAGCAAGATAGCCTTACAGTGGAGAAAGTGGCTTTCCAGGGGAGGAGAGAACCATATAACAAGGAAGATGAACAATGTGCGGGGTGTTCAAGAATGCACTAGGTTTTACATGTGGAAATAAAAGGAAAAGGAACGGTATTTGCAAAAGCAGAGTTGAGAAAGGGCATGGACCAGTAAAGGAGGTCACAGAAAAAGATGTGAGGTGGATGGCAACAAAGAGGAAAGGATGATGGAAAAAAAGAGGTATAGAGCTACATTGGTACCAACTAAAAAGGACCCTGGAGCATCTTACAAATTAAGTGAGTTGTTAGTGCCCTTATAGGAATCACTTTTTTATTTTATTTTGTCGCCTGATCTCTCCTAGTTTGCATTTTTTGAAAATGAATCTCATTTTGCTGTTTATTACCCATATATTGAGCCTGTCTATATCTCTTGGAATAAATTCTATCCATCATTCTTATTGGATTTATTCCAGCACCACCCCAGTTTGTATAATTTGCAAATTTCATTAACATTCTCTTTGCTTTCTCCTGGAAACCATTAATAGCATTGTTGCATATGATCAGGCTTAACACCAATCTCTTTGGCACCCCTACTAATCAACTACCCCTTGCAGGATGTCACACGATTTATCACCATGCCTTGTTTACAGACCCCCTGAAAATTATCGATCCCTATGACAGTGTTCACATCCAAGCCAGTGTCAATTAATTTCATAAGTAAAATTTTGTGACGTGGTATCAAATGCATTATCAAAATCAAGATGTATTGCAGGGACCTTCTTCCCCTTCACTATGAATTTTAAATAGCTTTCAGGTTGCTCCTGGATGATTTATTTGTGGCAACACCAAGCGGCTTATTCACTCATGATTCCATTACTTCTCAGATGTTCCAGGCTATTTCCTCCATACACTTAAACCTACTAGAGGTAATCCCAGGGATCATTCCTCTTTTGAAAAAATAGGTGAATGCATTTGTTGTTAGCATGGACTTCTGTGGTCCCTACAAATATATGAAGTAATTTTAAAAAGCAATTCCTTTTCTCCTTGACTGGCAGCATTTATGAGATAGGTAGGTGCCTCCACCAACCTTGCTGCTTATGGATAAAACATCATGTTTTAGGGTGCTCCTTCTGGCCCATCTACACCCTCTATCTTGGAATTTCCTCATTAATTCATCCCTGGGTGCAGATAGTGTACACTGTGAAATACCCCAGCCAATGCACCTCACTGCCAGCTAGTGACTCTAAATGCTGCTTTAGGGACATAAATGAATCCAAATGCAGGTAATTAGGTCTAGAAATCTGCTGTTTAAAAATCATAATGTATTCAGAACCTGAGCCCATATAGCATCATGGTTTTTGTTGTTGTTGTTGTTGTTATTGTTTTTTGTTTTGAGACAGAGTCTCACACTGGTGCCTGGGCTGCAGTGCAATGGTGCAGTCTCAGCTCACTGCAACATCCGCCTCCTAGGTTCAAGCGATTCTCCTGCCACAGCCTCCCGAGTAGCTGGGATTACAGGTGCCCGCCACCATTCCTGGCTAATTTTTTGTATTTTTAGTAGAGACGGGATTTCACCATGTTGGCCAGGCTTGAACTTCTGACCTCGTGGTCTTGAACTTCTGACTTCATGATCCACCTGCCTCAGCCTCCCAAAGTGCTGGGATTACAGGCATGAGCCACCATGCCTGACTAGCATAATGTTTTTTTGCACTTCTTGCTCATTTGTCCCTGCCTGTGACTCCTTACCTTCACTGCCATTGACAGGGCATTTGACGGAGAATAAGATCTAAGTACGAACATCAACAATTTCTATCCAAATGTCCCTTTTGATATTTATCAAAACAAAAAAGGAGAAAATAAGAGTGGGAAAAGCAAATGAAGAGAGAGAAAAGGAAGCAGCCATTGGTTGGACACTCTTGTGAGAAGGAACGGCTTATTGTGAATTACACCAACACTCAGTTTGTTTTGGTAGGGCTTCAATGATTTCCAAAAAAACACTCTGAAACGATCCAAGTTACATCTCCCAGGTACTTTACACAAGCATTTGGCTGCCTGGTGGACACAGGTTTTCCCATACACACCTGCAGAGATCAAACTGCAGTAGGCATTTAAGAGCTGCCCTAAATGCTTTTTTGAGTAAACTTGGTATATTATTCAGGGTTCCAATATCCTTCATATGGTTTGCCTGTGTCCCCACCAAAATCTCACCTTGAATTGTAATAATCCCCAAGTGTCAAGGGTGGGGCCAGGTGGAGATAATTGAATAATGGGGTGGTTTTCCCATATTGTTCTCATGGTAGTGAGTAAGTCTCATGAGATCTGCTGGTTTTATGCATGGGAGATCCCCTGCAAACACTCTCTTGCCTGCCACCATGTAAGACATGCCTTTGCTTCTCCTTTGCCTTCCACCATGACTGTGAGGCATCCCCAGCCACGTGGAACTGTGAGTCCATTAATCTGTTTTCCTTTATAAATTACCCAGTCTCTGCTATGTCTTTATTAGCACCATGAGAACAAACTGATATAATCCAGTTGGCTCTATTTCTCTGGTTCTCTCTCTCTCTCTTTCTCTGATTTTGCTCTCTTGATTTGTTATGAGAAAATGGATCATATAATTATGGAGGCTGAGAAGTCTGACAATCTGCCATCTGGTAGCTGCAGGTCCAGGAGAGTCAATGGTATAGTTTCAGTTGAGTCTGAAGGCCTGAGAACCAGAGAAGCTGACAGTGGAAGTCCCAGTCCCAGAGCAGGAGAACATTGTCCTGGCTCAACAAGTAAGGTAGGAAGGGGACAAATCCTCCCTCCCTCTTCTTTTTGTTCCATTCAGGCCCTTAATGGATTAGATGATGCCCGCCCACACTGGGGAGAGCCATGTACTTTATGGAATCTACTGATTCAAATGCTGATCTCATCTGGAAACGCCTTCACAGGCACACCCGGAAATAATGTTTAATCTGCATACCCCATGACCCAGTCAAATTGACACATAAAATGAACTCTCACGTTGGTCTTCCTCTACTGCATAACGAAGAGCTGTGGGGCCTCAACCTATCCTTGGGAGACTCTGAGATGAGTCAAATATGTTTTTTAAAAAATTATGGATACATCTTTATGCATGTGTGTGAGTGTGTTAATGTATTCTTGACCTCTAGCTACCTACAATGCACTCTGACTGTGTTCATGGTGACTGAACTTTTGCCAGGGCTGAACCATAGAAAATCTCACATGAGCCTCTCTCATTCTGGTACATGAAGTTTATGGTTTTCACTTGAAATCAAATCTTCAAGCCTAATTCTTGCCAGGGCACAAGCCCCTGACCTCACTGTGGTTGTCCCCATGGTGATGTCTGTGGTCTGGGGCCACTTCTTGAGCTGCTGGACTCTCTAGGCCACCTTGGCACACTCCACACATGCTTTGATCCCAGATCCTATAATGTGATCAAAGTACTTCAGCTTCACATTCGCCCATTCATTTATTTTTCAGCTGTGTATCAAACATCAACATGCAAGTCATGGTACTAGACACTTTGGTGCTCCCAAAGATGAACATGTTTTTGTGTCTGCCCTCCAGGAGTGAGAGTGAAGGTGGGAAACCTCATACGACACAAATACACATAAAACACGCGCACACACACACGCACACACACACACAGCCAAATACGATGCAATGGGTATTGCAGACACGAGATTGTGAGAATTGAGAGGATGAAGAGATCACAACTGGTTCTGGAAAATCCTTCTAGGCTTCATGAGGGAGGTAGATTTTAAAGGAACAATCTGGAAGTTGAGATGGGGAGGAACGTTTTGCAGCTAGAGGGGTGTTGGTCCATGTCAACTCTGGATCCACTCAGAGAACAGTGAGCAGGCGGATGAAGTGGCCTGAACTTGAATGAGTGCCATTACAGGGAATGAGTGGGGCCAGGATCTGAAAGGTCTCAAAGGTCAGGCTGGGCTTGAGTTTCATTCAAGAGGCATAAATGGCTTTGAGGAGGAGTGTAATTTAGTCTGTCTTCAGAATTGACCTATTGAACAATGTTTCCAAATCCTGTGTAAAATTTTGCTCTTTATGCCCTTTATGAATTCATTCATGAATGCATAATTTTATAGCACTTTACTAAGTGAAAGGTGGCATGAGGGAGCCTATACAAAGACAAATCATATACATTCTGCCTCAGCCTTACTCAGGGTCGGCCAATGAGGGCTGGGATCAGCACATGTAGAATTTAACCCAGTTGAACCTGTTTCACTTACTGACAACCCCCTATCCCTTGCCTTCTAGCAGGACACTCTCCCTGGGCCCTCCTCTGGCTCTCCTCTGGTGTCCTTGAATACCTTTCTCTGTCTCCTTCCTCCTTTTTTGTCCCTCTGCCTGCCTTTATACCTTAGTCCACTCCAGAACTTGACCCTTGCTCCCTCTCCTTTTACACTTCATGGTCCCTTTGAAGAAGCTCTTCTATTTCCACAGCTTCAACCACCACTTACATGGCAATAACTACTGTCTGGCATCAACCTCTCCTCTGACCTCCGACTGACATTTTCCAATGACTCCTAACTACATGCACCAATACACACTTCAAAAGCAATATGTTCAAAGCCAAGGTCATTTTCATCCCCTTCCAAAATCTACCCCTGCCTGACCCTGTTCTCTGCATGATTCCCTATCTTAATTAACAATATCACTGCATACTACAGTGTTCACACTAAAGATATGGAAAATTTTCTGAATCCTACTTCTCCCTTAACCCCATATACTACTGATACTACTATTCAAACATCTGTGGAGTCCATACTCTCTCTCCATCCCAATCTGAGTGTGTCAACATCAGTTTTCTAGAGAGTCAACTGAAGATTTCCAAGAGGGATAACATCCAATCTGCACTATAAAGAAAGTGTAGCCACCTGGTAGAGAAGGAAGAGGGAAAATGGCATTCCAGACATTGGGAGCAGTATAAGTTGGCCCAGTGGTGTGATGAAGCAATGTCCTTGAAATCTGATGTGGAAGTAGAGAAGGGCTTGGGTGTAGGAGAAACAAAGGCTGGGACTACAGAGGGGACAGTAGCCAGGTGAGGAAGTGTCTTGTTCACTAGGCTAAGTAGTTTGGATTTCTGCCTCCTTGTTACTGCCACACTGGTTCTGGGTGGGGGATAATGTCTTCTATGAGAAAAATCATACCATCCACTTGTACTGTGACAAGTGTGGAATCCAAATTCACTTTATGTATATGGTTCAGAAATATCAAACTGAGAAATTAACATCAAACTCTTCATGGAACAGTGAAACTTCTGGGTCCTCTAGGAAAAAATGGAGGTGATCGTCACAATAAAATACATAGGACTTCCACAGAGAAACAACTGCCACTGGAAATAAGTTCATAATCAAAACTTTAAAATCCCAAGACATATACCATCCTAAGCAGAATCAGCAGTTGCAATAAACAGTAGAACTGGCACTCCAAGAACTGTAAGTGCCTACAATACCTAAATAACTATAATTTGGTATGCTTAAAATCATTAAGGAGAACAAAAGAAAAAATAAATCACAAACTTTAGAATAGAACATTAGGTTTTTTAAAAAATGGATTTCTAATAGAATCTAATAAGACTGCAAAAATGCAAAACACAGGCAATGAAATGAAAGATGCCGAGGGCAAATTAAACAACAGATTAATTAACTAGAAGGCATTGCTAAGTAACCATGCAGGATGTGCACAGGCATATAAAGAGATGGACAATATAAACAAGAGGGTCAAAAATGTAGTGAATTGAATGAAACCATCTAATTTAGGAACTCTAATTTACAGGAGAACATAAAGACAGGGGAAAGGCAACAATGAATTTCCTAGGATTGAAGAAGTTTAAGTTCCCAGATTGAAAAATTAAAGTGACTTCGAGTCTTTATCAATAAAAACAATTACAGGAAATTATCCTTTTCAAGCATACATTGATCTAATTTTAAAAATTGTCATGTACAATTTTTACAAAATGGGATCTCAACAAATTCCATAGACTCAGTATTATAAAGACCAAGTTCTTTGCATTTTTTTGACAATTATATTTAACAAGACAGCAATAAAAAAGAGAGTTAGGCTGGGCATGGTGGCTCATGCCTGTAATCCCAGCACTCTGGGAGGCCGAGGTGGGCGGATTACTTGAGGTCAGGAGTTCAAGACCAACCTGGCCAACATAGTGAAAACCTATCTCTATTAAAATACAAAAATTAGCCAATCAGGGTGGTGGGCAACTGTAATCCCAGCTACTCAGGAGGCCGAGGCAGGAGAATCTCTTGAACCTGGGTGGCAGAGGTTGCAGTGAGCCAAGATCACACCACTGCACTCTAGCCTGGGTGACAGAGCAAGACTCTGTCTCAAAAAAAAAACAGAAAGAAAGAGAGAGAGTGAAAGGAATTTGGACTTTACATCAAAAGTGTTTTCTTTGGGGGTGGGGAACCTTAGAAGTTTGGAGCAGGACAGTGTCCACATTTCATGTTTTCAAAAGTTGTCGCTAGAGATAGGTGGAGGATGGCTCTGCAACTAGAGACCTCATTGGAAGTAGGGAGGAATCGAGGTAAGAATAAATAATCAGGACTAAGACAAGCCCAAGAGGAATGGGGAAAGGGGGTGTGTATTTGAAATGTTGTAAGGAGCCAGAAAGTGGTGACTTATTAACTGGATATGGGTAAGTGAGGGAAAGGGATTAGAACTCAGGTTTCTGATTTGGGTAAATGGATTTGTGGGTCTTTTATAAAGGTGGCAACCATGGGAACCACTGGGAATCCTGTCTCACCACAGCTCGGATTCTACATGGTACTACTTCTCCTGCAGCATGTAAGCGAAAGCCCTGAGCACGAATGAGATCACCAAGGAAAGCATATGGGTGAGAGGGGCAGAGGATACTGGAGCACCTTGGGAAACATCAACATTTAAGGTCTCAAAATTTAATGTTTCTTTCTTCTTGAAAGAAATTATGAAGAAGTAGCCAGATTAATGAGTAAGACCAAAGCCATAATAGGTGGGGAGAACAAGTGTAAGCAAGGGGGAAGGGGAAAGCAAGGCCTATTGTCAAGAGAAGTCACACAGATCAAGAAGAGAGTGTGTCCATTGGATTTTCAACTGTGAGAGTCTGGCCAAACTTGGCAGGAAGACTTTCAGCAAAATATCCTAAGTGGACATGGGGGTTGTTTGGATTGAAGGATAAGTGTGAGGTGAGGAAATATAAATGGAAATTGAGGCTATTCTTTTATGAGACATGGCTGTGCAGGAAGGAGACAAGATGGTAGCCTGAGGGTTACCTAGCTCTAAAGAACAAGGAGTCTTTTACATAGGTAGAACTGAATACAGTAATTTGTTGAAAGGAAAGGAGGGAGGGAAGGAGAGAGGAAAGAAAGAAAGAAAGAGAGAAAGAGAGAGAGAAAGAGAGAGAGAAAGAGAGAGGGAGGGAGGGAGGGAGGAAAGAGAGAGAGAGAGAGGAAGGAAGGAGAGAGAGAGAGAGAAGGAAGGAAGGAAGGAGAAAGAAAGAAAAAGAAAGAAAGAAAAAGAAAAGAAAAAAGGAAGGGAAGGAAGGAAGGAAAAAGGAAGAAAGAAAGAAAAAGAAAGAGAAAAGAGAAAGAAAAAGAAAAGGGAAGGAAGGAAGGAAGGAAATAAGTGATTATCATTTCATTGAGATTTAACTCCTGGTAGACTTATGTCTCTGCAGATAAATTTGTATCTTTTAAGACAATAGAAAAATTATATAACTCATCTTAGTCTTACCTTGCTTTAAAAAATACATGAAAGTTGGCCAGGTGCAGTGGCTCACATCTGTAATCACAGCACTTTGGGAGGCTGAGGCAGGTGGATCACAAGGTCAGGAGATTGAGACCATCCTGGCTAACATGGTGAAACCACGTCTCTACTAAAAAAAATACAAAAATTTAGCCAGGCATGGTGGTGGGAGCCTGTAATCTCAGCTACTCAGGAGACTGAGGCAGGAGAATGATGTGAACCTGGGAGGTGGAGCTTGCAGTGAGCCGAGATTGCACCACTGCACTCCAGCATGGGAAACAGCGCTAGACTCTGTCTCAAAAAAAAAGAAAGAAAGTCATCCTATTCCAAGGTTGTCAAATATTGCAACGTGGGTGGCTGAAAACCTCGCTACTTAGTTTCCTTCCAATCTTCTAACTCTTGTTTTATTCTTCAGTGTGTTTCCAACAAGCATCTTTAGAGCTCTTACTAAGCGGACAGCAGAGTTCAAGCCAGGGAATTGATAGCAGTCCAACCAAAAAAACAACATCTCAGCAAATTAACAAGAGAATGTATCTAACATCCACCCCTCCTACAGAAACCTGTGTTGAAGGGATTCAAATATAAAGTGGCCTGCCTGACACTGTCAGTTACAGATTCTTTCGATGGGTAAATGTACAGGGCTTGATTTCTTGCCTAAAGCTTTCTATCAAGTATGATTAGCTAAATTCAACAGACGGTCACTCATTAAAGTTCAGGGAATTATCTTCATTTTGGTTTTGCTTGTTTGTGTGTTATAAGGAGAGAAGCAGAACAAAGAGTTCACCCCATTTGATAGTGACTAACTGATATTTATTCATGAATACAATAGGGGCTCGGGGAACAGATTTTAATGGGAGAAGTAGAAAAATACAGTATTAAAAACCCCATTTAGAGTCATGATTTATTTCCCTGATTAGGATTTTCTGCCCTTTCCTGGAGAAAAAAAAAATTATAAATATAGTTGAAAGCGTTCATCACCTGAGATGCACCATTTGGAAAAGAAAACAGGAGAATGTATTTTTAAACCATAAATTTCCACCATGTTCACCCCTTGCATAAATAACCAGCCCTAGACTTTGCAAGAAATATTAAAGTTCATTTAAATTGCAAATCTGACCTTATTAAAATGGCTTTCTCAAAGAGCCGTAAACAAATAGAGTGCGTTGGTAATACTGCCAAACAAAAGAATACATTCTCAACCAGTTCTGTAATTAAAGTGGTAAAACAGAATTTTCACAGTTCTGAATGATTCAGAGAGATGGACGAAGAAAACATGTTATGACAATAACTTAAAGTGGGGAGAATGTATCCATCTGGATGGTCCCTTCAATAAATGTCTTAGTACAATTACTCTTTGAAAGTCAATAAAAATTCTTATGAACAGCTTGGAAATGTTATTATATTGTTGCTAATTTAATGTGTTTTGAATACGTTTCCTTCAGCTACCACCTTCCCTCTTATTGTTGGAAGCACAGCCATTAAGATTTACTATGTTTGGGGTAAGCATAAAAATGAAACAATTAAGAATAAGCTTATATCTGTGAATGGCTCGAAAGAGCTAATAAATTTCAAAATTAAAAGCCAAACAAATAGGCTGGGCTCGTTACTGAGTTTATGGGAAATCCATACCTGAAGGTATATTTAAATCAGTGGATTGTCACCAAGCCAATGGTTTCCTTTTACTTAGAAAAATAATCCAAAGTGCAGGAGGCCACACAAATCAGATGGGGTTTAGATGGATCTTAACTTGGATTTGGCTGAGCTTAGCAACTGTGGATTTATGGCTAAATAAGTGCTTCCACAAAGATCCAGGGAAGAGTGATGAGTTTCAAAAAAAGACAAAGTGAAGAGGGAGATGGACCACAAACACTTCGAGCTCTCCACTGACTTGATATGAGGTCACCAAAAACACAATGACTGCTTTACACTTCATTATGTTCTATTTAGATGTGATTTTCAGTTTATTCATAGATTTATTCAACAAATGTTTATAGAACACATACTGTGTAATAGACACAAAGCTAGGTACTGAAGATATAATAGGAATAAAACAGACACTATTCCTGCCCTCACAAAATTGAAGACTAGTTTAATACATTCTGTTTCAGAAAGCAGGATAAGTTCCAACTCATTTTTGAAACATTGCTATTACTATTCAACATAGTATTGGAAGTTCTGGCCAGGACAATCAGGCAAAAGAAAGAAATAAAGGGTATTCAATTAGGAAAACAGGTTTTCTTCTAGGGTTTTTATGGTTTTAGGTCATACATTTAAGTCTTTAATCCATCTTGAGTTAAATTGTTTGTAGATGACATGAATGTATATTTATAAAACCCCATTGTCTCAGCCCAAGATCTCCTTAAGCTGATAAGCAACTTCAGCAAAGTCTCAGGATACAAAATCAATGTGCAAAAATCACAAGCATTCCTATACATCAGTAACAGACAAACAGAGAGCCAAATCATGAGTGAATTCCCATTTGCAATTGCTGCAAAGAGAATAAAATACCTAGGAATCCAACTTACAAGGGATGTGAAGGACCTCTTCAAGAACTACAAACCACTGCTCAATGAAATAAAAGAGGACACAAACAAATGGAAGAACATTCCATGCTCATGGATAGGAAGAACCAATATCATGAAAGTGGCCATACTGCCCAAAGTAATTTATAGATTCAATGCTATCCCCATCAAGCTGCCACTGACTTTCTTCACAGAATTAGGAAAAACTACTTTAAATTTCATATGGAACCAAAAAAGAACCTGCATTGCCAAGGCAATCCTAAGCAAAAAGAACAAAGCTGGAGGCATCATGCTACCTGACTTCAAACTATATTACAAGGCTACAGTAACCAAAACAGCATGGTATTGGTACAAAACAGATATATAGACTAATAGAACAGAACAGAGGCCTCAGAAATAACACCACACATCTACAACCATCTGATCTTTGACAAACCTGATAAAAACAAGCAATAGGGAAAAAAGATTCCCTATTTAATAAATGGTGCTGGGAAAACTGGCTAGCAATATGCAGAAAGCTGAAACTGGATCCCTTCCTTACACCTTATACAAAATTTAACTCAAGGTGGATTAAAGACTTAAATGTTAGACCTAAAACCATAAAAACCCTAGAAGAAAACCTAGGCAATACCATTCAGGACATAGGCACGGGCAAGGACTTCATGACTAAAACACCAAAAGCAATGACAACAAAAGCCAAAATTGACAAATGGGATCTAATTAAACCAAAGAGCTTCTGCACAGCAAAAGAAACTATCAGCAGAGTGAACAAGCAACCTATAGAATGGGAGAAAAACTTTGGAATCTATCCATCTGACAAAGGGCTAATATCCAGAATCTACAAAGAACTTAAATGTAAAAGAAAAAAACAACCCCATCAACAAGTGGATGAAGGATATGCACAGATACTTCTCAAAAGAAGACATTTATGCAACCAACAAACATACAAAAAAAGCTCATCATCACTGATCATTAAAGTAATGCAAATCAAAACCACAATGAGATACCATCTCACGGCAGTTAGAATGGAGATCATTAAAAAGTCAGGAAACAACATATGCTGGAGAGGATGTGGAGAAATAAGAACACTTTTACACTGTTGGTAGAAGTGTAAATTAGTTCAACCATTGTGGGAGACAGTGTGGCAACTCCTCAAGGATCTGGAACTAGAAATACAATTTGACCCAGAAATCCCATTACTGTGTATATGCCCAAACGATTATAAATCATTCTACTATAAAGACACATAGACAAGTATGTTTATTGCAGCACTGTTTACAATAGCAAAGTCTTAGAACCAACCCAAACGCCCATCAATGTTAGACTGGATAAAGAAAATGTGGCACATATACACCTTAGAATACTATGCAGCCATAAAAAAGGATGAGTTCATGTCCTTTGCAGGGACATGGATGAAATTGGAAACCTTCATTCTCAGCAAAGTAACACAAGAAGAGAAAACCAAACAGCACATATTCTCACTCATAAATGGGAGGTGAACAATAAGAACACATGGACACAGGGACAGGAACTTCACACACTGGGACCTGTCAGCAGGTCGGGGGCTGGGGGAAGGATAGCATTAGGATAAATACCTAATGTAAATGACGAGATGACAGGTGCAGCAAACCCAACATGGCACATGTATAACTATGTAACAAACCTGCATGTTGTGCACATGTACCCCAGAGCTTAAAGTATAATTTTAAAATGTTTAAAATAAGCTTTGACGCTTAAATAAGTGTGTTGTGCCTTTAAAAGTTGATGAGGTAGGTCTGTGTGTGTGTGTGCACGTGCATATGCCTCTATATTTTGAAGGCATTTTATTTTTCATATGTATTCTCTGAGATATGAATGATTCCAAGTCCCTTTTGCAGGGAGCAGTTTGTACCTCAGACAAGCTGTAATTCAACCCACAGACATACATCTCTTGAAAAACCACTGCATTTGCCCACCAGCTCTTGGTGAATAGACCTGCTCCCTGAAGGATGCCATTTGCCAACTTCCTGTGTTGTCCCAGAATAAAGAGTATATGAGGCCTGTGTTAGTCCATTTTGAATTGCTATAAAGGAGTACCTGAGACTGGCTAATCTATAAAGAAAAGAGGCTTATTTGGCTCACAGTTTTGCAGGCTATATGCGCATAACACCAGCATCTGCCTGGCTTCTGGTGAGGTCTCAGAAAGCTTTTACTCATGTTGGAAGGCTAAGGGGGAGCAGGCATGTCACATGGCTGACAAAAGAGGAAGCAAGAGAAATGCCAGGTTCTTTTAAACACCCAGCTCTCATGTGAACTAATAGAGCAAGAGCTTCCTCATTACTGTGGGGGTGGCACCAAGCCCTTCATGAGGGATCTACCCTTAGGACCCAACCACCTCCCACTAGGCCCCACCTCCAACACTGAGGATCACATTTCAACATGAAATTTGGAGGAGACAATCATCCGAACCATAGGAAGGCCAAAATTCCAACATCAAGTTCAAACTTTACAATATACTGTCCTAAGTAGACTTAGATATGTTCCCTAACCTCTCTGTGTCTCAAGTGCCTTACCTGAAGTGAAAAAAAAATAACTCCTACCGCCTGTGGTTTTTAGAAGACTAAATGAGATAATGCAGGGCAAAGCTTGTATAAATGGCAATCTGTAGACGCTCTTGCTGCACCTACCACTTTCACAAACTATCACAGTTACCATGACTACTACCACTACCTCCAATACTAGAACTGTCATAACAGAATCCATAAGTAACCTTAGAAAACGTTCAACTAAATTAGCCCTGAGAACTTTAAGCTTGAGCTCATTTGCAGGAGCAGCCAACTCTCTGACAGTCAGTGCCACTGGAAATTGTACAGGTCAACTGGAAATCAACTGGAAATTCATGAGAGATCTGTAATCCAATGTACCCTATCAGAGCAGGAGGACAATGACTCTTCAAATCACCCAGCTGTAGGTACATGGCTTCTGAGAGTAGCCTCAGATTGGGCCACGGTTGCAACCAGGTCACATAGCAGAATGAATCTTAAGTGTATCTGTCTTACGCCAGCATATCTAAAGAGAAATCGATGCTTTGAAATTCCTCAGTTTTGGGAATATCTGCCTCCATTCATGTGGAGTTGAGCTTTTATTGCCTTATCCCATTCAGTTCAATAATCAAACATTAATTGAGCACCTTCTTTGAACCATGATAGGGAATTAAGTTTTATTATAGGTACCACAGGGACCCACTGGAGAGTAACGTGTTCACATACGTACCCAGCACATCATCCACTCAATTATCCTTAGTTCCCACAAAATTAAAGATTTGAATACAACAAGGCTACTAAAATAGAAATAGAAAATAGAAAAAGAAGCAAACCCTAAGGCCGATAAAGTTACCGAATTTGAGTATTTCATTTTGTTCCATATACAAGCAATTCAGAGCAAGGAATGCATTGTAGTTCTTGTCACTTTTTCTCTCTGTAACACCGGGAGAAAAAGAAAGTTTCACATGACTAATGACTAAAATGCCCCCAGATTCCTCATTCAGAAAGGACCATTTTCTATGTTTGAAATGTAATGAAAAAAATATCCATCATTGCTAAGCGCTTGAGTGTGGCTGTTTCCAACTAATAAATCACAAACTTTAATCAATCAGTTGATCCCAAAGCCTGACCTGGGAGATAGCTGCACTCCTCCCTTTTTCCAGTCTCTCCCCCGACTTCTGCACAGTCCTAGGCCTCTCAGACAATTGTCACCGTAGAGAAGTATGGGTGGGGATGAGCTCCCACTTCAATATCCTCATCTATTTCTATATCCACACACATCTATGGCCCACAGTACTATTACTACATCAAATTACTATCAAATTGTAGCCACCACCCCACCTTAACAATACCTTTTAATGTCACCCACAACTCTCTCCTCTTAACCCAACCAAATAACGTCAAGACTCAAGGAAACTGAAAGGAATGCAGCATTAGAGAAGGTTAAGGAAACTGTTTGAACATAATTCCAAGCAACCTGGGGATTAGCATTCAAGTTAGGGGAAACTGTCTCTGCTGTAGCTTGCCCGAGAGCTGTGGGAAGAATAAGTTGATGGGAGGAGGTGTCTGAAAAGAAGTCAAGCCCTCCTTGGGCATCAGTTACCCTGGTAAACAGTCTATCCTATTGTCTTCACTCAGTTTATGCATGCTCCCTTCCACCTTCTAATTCCAACTCAGGAAATAAAATCAAGAGACTGGAACTAAGCAAAAAGAAGAAGCAAACTTGATATAAGCTTTGATTTTCCATGTAACACAGCTTGAAAATAGCAAGCTATATGACTCCTCGAGGGGATAATAAACAATGCAATGCATTTCTCTGAAGGCTTCGAAAAAGGCTTCCTGAGCACAACACTCGGCTCTATGTTCTAAAAATTGTGAAGGAGACACCCTTCCCATCCATGCCATTTTACTCGAACTTACGTAACTTCCTGGAAATGCCCACTAAGCAATACCTAAAGGAAAAGGCTGTGGTCTAGTCTGAAAGTTAGTCGGGTAAGCAAGTATCTGTCACCTGCAGTATATATTGTCAGGTGCCAGGCAAGGTTGAATTTACAGAAGAACCTGAAACATTTTTCTTCCTATAGAAGTTAGGTAAGGGTGGAGAAGCAGCATCTACACACATAAATACAGAGATTGAAAGAGATGGGCAAACAATCCAATGCTGGAATATCACACAAGGCCTATGTGCCATAAAAACAAAGATGGTCAGGAAAGAAGGAGGGGAACAGGGAAAGCATCATGCATGCGCCAGGCAAAGTCTGGGCAGGCTCAGAAGAATGGGTAGTGTTCTGCTGGTGGGATTCCAGGCACTATTTGAGGGCTCCTGAACACTGTGCTGTAGATTCGTGACCTATCTACTGTCACACAGAGTTAGTCTTGAGTTAGTCTTAGATTTCCGGATCCGAGACACCTGCTATTTGTCTGCCCAAGAACCTGTCCAGATTGTTCTCTGGACCACAAAATTCCTACCAATTCAAAAATCTCAGGGTGAGTAGAAATGGGCACAGTCCAGCAAATAGGGAATGTGTGAACTGGGAAAATTACAGGAGGCAGTGAGGGCAGGAGAGTTGGTCATTGGGCAGGATGTTTCTAAAACCTCAAAAATGTGTCTTTTTCAACTCCATATGCTACTCGGAAGAATTTATGTTGGGGAAAATATAAGGCTGTGCATGACGATATAGCTTAATTTTTGAATATACAATGAAAAGTTGGAAGCGACCAAAACACCCAAGAACTGGAAACCAGTTAAAGAAAATTCTGCTACATTGATATAAAAAGGTACCATTTAGCTATTAAAACTGAAACAGGCAAATGTTCATTGGCATGAAAAGATGTTCATGACAACCAGGCGCAGTGGCTCACGCCTATAATCCCAGCAATTTGGGAGGCCAAGGCAGGCAGATCACCTGAGGTCAGGAGTTCGAGACCAGCCTGGCCAACATGGTGAAACCCCGTCTCTAAAAAAATACAAAAATTAGCCAAGTGTGGTGACTTATGCCTGTAATCCCAGCTACTCGGGAGACTGAGGCAGGAGAATCACTTGAATCTGGGAGGCGGAGGTTGCAGTGAGCTGAGATCATTCCATTGAGCTCCAGGCTGGGCAACTGAGCGAGACTCTGCCTCAAAAAACAAACAACAACAAAAAAAAAAACGAAAAGAAAAGATGTTCGTGACATATTAAGCATATTACAAAATTTCATGTATGATGTGATTCTAATTTTGTAATAAAAAAGTGTTTAAAACACAAACACACACCCCTCACACACCTCACTACTATATGTCCTTGTGTGTCTATCTCTAATTGTAGACATAATAAATCACCAGAGTAGTTATGTCTGGATGGTGGGATTAGGGGTGCATTTTATTTTCTAATTTTCTGCATTTTAAAATTTGCATATGATTCACATATATTGCTTTGGATATTTAAAAAATGTCAAAAAAGCAAACTCTACAGGGAAAATAATAGATGAAACAACTCTAAGAGCCACAGCAATGGACTCACCATATGATCCTGGGGGGGCCACAGGTTGATGTATGACTGTCATTCAAGCACAACCCCAAGCAAAAAGTGCAGCAGAAAAAAATATATATATTTTGATTATCATTCAGTTGGCTTGGCCATTTTATCCAAGGCTTACTGAAGATGGCCTGGAAAATAAAGTTTGCAGCCATGTGAGCTCAGCAGTCTTGACTGTCCTCAAGTTATTGCTGATGAATCAGAGAGAGATGAGAACAGGAGACACACGGCAGATCCAGTCATGCATGAAGGCAACAAGGGGAGGCTTGTATTTGTCTGACTTTAAGAGAGCTTGAATTGCTCCACTTATTCTGTGTGAACAACTAGGGCCTGAGCAGATAATGGCAAGGCCCTTTGCAACCTGGTTGGAGCCTTCTCAGCAGGATGAAGAAGCACCCTCAGAAAAGTGGCACTGTTAGTACACAACTTAATAACAGCTTTCAGGTGGATGACAGGAAGCACATTGAAACCACATTACCTGCTGCATAGGGAAAGAAAGAAACAGTTTATTAACTCTGGAGAAAATGATTATAGGGTAAATAAAAACGACTCAGGGAAGTGGGGATGAGGATGTATTAAGGAAGAAAGATGTTTCAACCCAAGAGAGTACACAGAAGGAGGTGGAGAAAGGGCAGGCAGCTGACAAGGAAGGAGATGGGATACGCTGGCTCTGAATACAATGTGAAAACTCACTAGTGGTTTTCTTAATACAATGGCAGGCAAGGCAGGAAATAAAATAGAGCCCACTCATGCACACATTTTCAGGAAATGTAGAAATGAAGAGTCCTGGCATGGCCCACCACAGGAAGAGATGAATGCCTTTCCAAGAAACAATCTACGGAGGGTTAGAAAAACATATGAGGCTGACCACCTTGAGAAGCTAAAAGGCTACTTGCCTGCTATGGAACTGGGGAATGTAACCCACAACCAGGTGGAGAAATAGCCCCCTGGAGCCCAGCTACCTGTCAATGGCTTGGAGCACTGAGGGCTTGCTTTTCTTTTGCATGTGCATCCACGTATTTCTACTAATCTGGAAGAAATTCTCTAGAGATAAACCATGTCCCTGAAAGTCACCTCAAAGACATTTCTTCCCCTCTGCCAAGGGCTCATTATTGCTTTGGGCAGATGGGTGTACAAACTCCTACTCTACGTGACATATCCCCAAGCTAAGCACTACCTAAGTCTTTGTTGGTAAACATAATGATACTCATGCCCAAGCTACAATCCCTCCAGCATTTCTCTCCTTCATTTGGGGGACACCTTGCTTTCTGTACCTTTCTTTACTTTCGTACTTTTGCCAATGCCTAACTTATAATTCCCTGATCTCCTCAACACTCTTCTGCAACCACCAGCCTTTGACAGGGAATTAGCCTGTGAATTAGTGAGAAGATAGGTAGTTTAAACAGGGAGTATCATCCCTATTTAAACCTGTCTTCTCACTAATTCACAGAATACATCCAAGTGGCATTTCCTCTCAGGACACTTCTGTGCCAGCCCCTCCCTGACTCTGGGGAGGGTTCGCCAGTGACCTTCATAATCTCTTTGCATTACCAGACTGGCAGCTCCTTGAAGTCATGGATTGGGCCTTTGTCCACTTTCACATCTGTCCACCAAGCCTAGAGGCTTGTGCTTAGATGATGCTCAATAAATGTTTGCCAAATGAATGAGTAATTGAGCATCGACATGGTTTCCTCTCAGGCCACGTTTTACCTCTCAGGGAGAGGGAGAATGGCTGAGCTATCTTTTTGCACTGGTAGCCTCTAACTCTTCCAGAGTCACTAGGTAGATTTCATCTCCACCTCCTTGCTATTAATTATCTGCTTCAGTTGGACTGAGCACTTACAAGATGCAAGGCCTGGCCTTGGCATACTGGGTCTGAAATGCCCTGCACTTTAGAAGTTTAAAATATAATCCTAAATGGATGACTCACAGTACTCATGCAGAGCTTAAACATTAGCTCTTACTAGTTTTTACTTTTTTATTATTTTAGTAGAAGCTAATATTTAGCAACTGTTACTGACACCCTATGTGTCAAGCTTGACTCCCCATTGGGCCTTGCCAGCCATCATGATCATTGTGGTCTCCTGGTTTCAAATGGTTAAGTCCTGCTCCTAAGCTCTAACACTTCAGTGTTCCTTCATAAATGGAGTGTGTACAAAAATTATTTTCCCCAAATGTGCAACGTTATCATTCCCTTTTCCAGATGAGAAAGCTAAGACCTGTAGACATGATAGAACTCACAAGAAGGTACATGGTTAGTCAATACTGAACAAGTATCAGAACCTGTGTCTTTTCAAAATAACAGAATGCTGCTCTAACTAAAAGTCCTCTTCCAGTTCTTTCCTTGTGAATCTTTTAAATACTGAAAAGAAAACCTCCAAAAACCAGTGCAATAGCTGCCACAAGACAGAGTAGTTGGTGGTAAGAGCCAAGCTAGTGGCCCAAGTAATAACAGCTCTGTGTTCTGACATTGGAGAAATAATCTGGGGCAAGGGATGCAACTGGTCTCTTTATAAACTGGTTTATGAACTCCACACTTGGTGTTACATTGTCAGGAGGAGAGAGAAGGACTTCAAATTGCTTCAGAAGGAAACAGATCAATGCTGAGTCCCTGGGAATGGTATTTGATTTGCTGCATCTTCACAAAAAGAAATGCCCACGTGAAGAGTTGTTATCCCTGGGTATTGAAAGGCCTTCTTAGGCAGAACTCACACAGCTGACGAGCAAGCTTGAATGCTTGAGCAAGCTGCCATCAAGCAACTATTTGAGAGGATATGAAGCAAATATGGCATTTTATCACCTCCTGGCACAACCCTCTTAGCCAATGAACACATTTCACTCTGCTGCTTTATATTAATAGAAGGAACAAATGATTTGATCTATTGCTATTAAAGCAAGACTCCAACAAAACAGCATGTTCAGTCATGGGCATAAACAAGGCTCTGCATATACCTCCTGTTGTGTTAGTTTGGGCTCTTCAAGAAGTAGATGCCAAAATGGGACTGGACATGAAAGAGATTTATTGGAAAAAATGTCCATGAGGAAAAATGGAAAGGAAGCAGGTGAAGGCTGAGAAAGCTGTCATAACACAATGCAGGTCTGATACATCTGAAGGAAGAAAATTTAGGTGAAATGTCCTCAACTGCCATGCAGTCTATGGAAGTTTCCATCAGGCTGTTAGGAAGTCCTTGAGCCAAAGTTGCCCACCAGAAGAGTTCTACATCTTGCAGAAATAGGACTGTATCTGTGTCCCCGTTGTGCTTGACTATTGGCTGAGAACAACCCAGAGAAAGCATGGAGAAATGACAACTAAGGCAGTCTATGGCGCCTATGGGCCACAGTGAGCCAGAGTTTATCTAGGACATGATTTATTAACTGGCTCCCTTAGGCCCTCTCCCTAACAAGGGGCCAGGGTCTCTGGGTAGCATTGTCAACTCAGACCATTATGTCTAATTGTCCTCAAAATGTCTAGATCTACCACTTTCCCCACTCGACAATCATTCAAGCAAATGGCCCCAGAATCCTTTCAGAAAGATCAAAATAAATCATCATGGTGAATACTTACCATGGTCAAATGGCTCTAGAACTGAAAATTGACTCAGATCTGGAAACTTTGAAAAAGACTGGGACTTTTTCTCAGGTGAACACATTTAGCCTCCTTCTTCTGCATTTCTGCCATGTTGTTCTTGTTGACGGTGATGGTCTTAGGTATAACATCCTTGCTGGTTGCTCATGTATTTTGCCCTAGAAATGCCAAGTTATTTACCAGCTCCCCCTGTGGCTGCCCCTCGGACCTTGCCATGGTCACTGTGGCTTGCTGGCTTCCAGGGATTAAGCAGTGTACGCTGAACTTCAGGGTTGCATCAAGACCATGGAGATTAGTAAGCCCATCTCTGTGGCCATCTCTCTTGCCATCATTCTCAGCCTGCATAGGAACCACTACCCAACTTCTTAGTGATGTTGGCCTCATCTTGCCAGCATTTTGTTGATGACTTTGGTGAAAGGTGTGACCTTTTTATCCTCCCAAGGAACAAGTCATTTCGTATGTTGTCTGCCCTTACGTAAATTAGACCTATACACATTCCAGCAAACCCACCTCCTTCAGCCTCTTTATTCCTTCCCCAACCGACTACCAGGACAGCTCAGACATTTGACTTTTCTCAACATTGATAATTATTTTCTGTAGGATTCTATGAGCTATACTAGTTATCCTAGCCATGAATTTGTTCCTGCGGTTCCAACCAGTCTTGCCTGTGCCCCAAGAAAGTCAATGAATTTCTACTCAGCTAGTCTTATATTCTCACCCCTTGATTAAATATCTTCAAAGCTCAACCCCAGGAATATTTCTCTGGCTGCTGATCGTAACTTCTAGCTAATTCTTGCCACTTTTTTGGGATATAATGTTTTTGCTCTCTCATTAGGCTCAGCATGTCCCAAGTCAGATTATGATTAGACTTAGCCTTAGTTATCAGTCTGACAGTCAAAAGTGTGGAGGCAGCTTTTGGGAGGGGGAGGCTGGTTGCCTTGTGAAGGAAGGGCCTCAGCAGGCACTGTCAGCACAGAGAATGGATCACCTCTGCGAGTTCTGAGAGTTCAGGAGGGATATCTGCAGAGCCAACATTTTCAAGAGCACCCATTGAGATGGTCTCATCCCACATTTCAGGGTCTCAGGTTTTCCCATCAAGGATCTGACCTTAGCAAGAAAAGACCTACCTCGATTGAGCATTCAAACACCTCTGGAGCACTGCATGTCTGAGTCTTTCAGAGCTTCAGTCTGATGCTCAGCTGTGTCCACTCCTCCCACACAGGAGATAAAGAACTCTTTTGTAAAGTATCAAGGAAGCATTCTAGCACTCACACTTAATGTTTAACTCCCTGTTAATGGCCTTCAATTTCTCATCCCCTTGCAGGGCATCAATGCAACTCAGCAGCTAACACTTCTGTCTTTGTAGGCATTATCCCCTATGTCTTTCAACTCCCTGAGCCATCACACATGCAAGGGAATTCGTCTCCCACAGGTGGTCTTCTCAGATCACTTTAGTGAAACTTTTAGCAACTGGGCCACCTTCTTGTGCCAGGGACTAGCCATGCCCTACAATCCACTCAGAATGACATCCCATTTGCTCGTCAGGCAGGGAGACAGTCCCAGAACCCCATCTTACTGCCTGTTTCTTGAGATCACTCCTGGTGCCACTTATGTCAGTTCAGATTTGCCAACAAGCAGATATCAAGACAGGATTAAATGTCCAAGAGATTTATTGGGAAAAATGACTATGAGGAAAATAGGGGTGGTGGGGGCAAGCAGAAAAGGCAGGGAAGGTTATCAGACTGAAGGGCCGGTCTGATCTGCCCTGTGAAGGAGAGAGGGAAAGAAGGGGATTTAAGAGGGAAGTCTCAGATCAGACTGCAGTGCAGCTCTGAAAAGCTTCAACCAGGCCAACAGGGAGTCTCAAGCCAAAGTAACCCATCATTATCACTGTCTGAGGTCAGTCATTGGCTGGAGCAGTCCGTGGAAAGTGAGGCTCTGTATGAAGTTGGTGGTGGATTCAGAGAGAAGGCTTTAGTCATTGAGTTTCTCTGCAGCAGCAACTCTGAATAGTACATCATGGATGGTCACCAAACCTATCTGCTACAGAGATTTAATAGAAAATACAGAAAAGTTCCAGGATCAAGCAGAAAACCAGGGGACAACCAGAACTAAAACCAGGCAAAGAAGATACTGGTTCTCATTAAAGGGACTGCTAAAAACATCTACCCTTTGTGGTAGGCAGAGTTCTAAGATGACTCATTCTTGTGTAATCTTCTCCCCCTGAGTGTAGGTGGAACCTGTGAATATGATATCACTCCTTGTGACTAAGTGGCATTATATGGCAAAAGGCATTCTTGCAGATGCAATTAAGGTTACCAGTAGACTCCGGGTTAATTGAAAGGGAGACATCTGAGTGGGCCTAACCTAATCATTATCTAGGTGGGCCAGAGAATTATCTTAGTCTGCAGCAGAAGAGACAGCAATTCAGGGTGTGAAGGAGATTCATCCACTGCAATGATGTGAGCAGTCTTGTGACAAGGTCCATGGCAAGGAACTGCAAGCAGCCTCTACTAGCTGAGAACAGCCTCCAGCAGGCAGCCCAAAAAATTGGGACTTCAGTTCTATGCCACAAAAAAAACTGAATTCTGTCAACAACCTGAGTGAGCTTAGATACAGATTCTTCCCCAGAGCCTCAGGGGAGATTGCAACCACTTTGAGTCACCTTGAGTGTGAGACCCTGGGCAGAGAAGCCAGTGAAACCACACTGAACTTCTAATAAGAAACTATGGGACAATAAATTGGTATTGTTTTAGGGCAGTATGTTTATGGTAGTTTGTTATAGAGGAATGGAAAATTAATATACTCCTTCTTCCTTCCTCCCCAAAACACATCAATTAGTTATGTAGGATGGATGAATAGATAGAGAGAGAGAGAGATTGAGCATGTGATAATGCTCTTAAAAGTTTGTGTCCTCAAATAAATAGCTCAACCTGTCTTAGAACCTAGTTTCTTCTCCTTCTGTTTTTCTTCTTCTTCCTCCTCTTCTTCTTCCTTCTTCCTTCTTCTTTCTTCCTTCTTCCTTCTTTCTTCTTCTTCTTTCAGACACAGTCTTGCTCTGTTGCCCAGGCTCGAGTGAAATGGCACAATCTTGGCTCACCGCAATCTCTGCCTCTTGGGTTCAAGTGATTGTTATTCCTCAGCCTCCCAAGTAGCTGGAACAACAGGCATGCACCATCAAGCCTGGCTATTTTTTGTATTTTTAGTAGAGATGGGGTTTTGCCATGTTGACCAGGCTGGTCTGGAACCCCTGGCCTCCAGCACTTCACCCACCTCAGCCTCCCGAAGTGTTGGGATTACAGGCGTGAGCTGCCGTGCCCAGCCCCTAGATTTTTTATATGCAAAAAGTGAGTATGAACCAAAGCAAAAGAATCTATCTTAATAACTCACCTCTCCATATTTTTCCAATTCTAAGATCTCTAAGACTCTGCTATTCTCATGATGGCATAACTTAATATATCCTATTTATTATTTTATTATTTATGCATCCACCTTTCCTAATGTGTATTTGTAACAAAAGTCACCTTTCTTAAGTTTTTATCTTTGTACCTAGCATATGTATCATTTCATTTAATAGTCACCAAAATCCTGTAATGAATAAATCCCATAATAGAGAAACCATTCATTCTTACACTTTAACTCATTTGTTCACAAAATTTATTGAGCATTTACTATGTGCTGGATACTGTTCTATGCCCTAGGGATACAACAGTACATAAGGTTTTTAAACAACCTTTTCACTTCCATGAAGATTATTCTAGCAGGAGAGCCAGACGATAAATGAATAAACAAGTAAATGAATAAGACAGTCTCAGATTTAATTAATGCTAAGAGGGGAATAAAAGAAGGCAATAGGATAGTGAGTGACTGAGGTAGAGGATGGCCACTTTAGGCAGAGAGAGATTTGATTCATGAAAAGATACTGTAACACAAAGTCCTGAGGAAAGTGTATTTCAAACAGAAGCTATCACAAGGACACGTGTGAAGACCTACAGCAGGAAAGGGCCAGGCACACTCACAAACCAGGACCAACATAAAACTCAGCCTCAGAGGAGCTGAAGAAGTTACCCAGGGTTATTCAGCCAGTAACTTGTAAAACTGGGATGTGAATGCAGGTTTAGGTCCTGCATTCAATTACAGGGATATTTGTGGGATAGGTCCTGACCCAGGGGTAATACCCACAGAGCTCTTTAGCATGGGTTTGTATATTAGTCTGTCCTCATGCTGTTAATAAAGACATACCAGAGACTGGGTAATTTATAAGGGAAAGTGGTTTAATGGACACACAGTTTCACATGGGGAGGCCTCACAGTCATGGCAGAAAGCAAAGAAAAAGTTAAGGCACATCTTGCTTGGTGGCAGGCAAGAGAGCCTGTGTAGGGGAACTCCCATTTATAAAACCATTGGATCTCGTGAGACTTATTCACTATCACGAGAATAGCACAGGAAACACCTGCCCGCATGATTCAATTACCTCCCACCAGGACCCTCCCATGACATGTGGGAATTATGGGAGCTACAATTAAAGATAAGATTTGGTGGGGACAGAGCCAAACCATATCAGTTGGGAAACTATGGTCCACAGACCAGATTCAGCCCACCAACTGGGTTTGTATGGCCCATGAGCTAAGAATGGCTTTTCTATTTGAACAATGGTTGAAAAAGCCAAAAAAAAAAAAAAAAAAAAGCCAAAACAATATTTCATGACTTGTGAAAATTATATAAGATTCAAATTTTAACATTCATAAATAAAGTTTTATTGGTACATAGCCACACCCCTCTGTTCAGGAATTGTCTCTGGTGGCTTTTGGGATGCAACCTCAGAATAGAATAATTATGACAGAGGCCATAAGATCCATAAAGCCTAATATATTTGTTGCTGGCTCATTACAGAAAAATCTGAAGACCCCCTGCTCTGTATCCCCTTATCACACCACTTAAATGAGTAGGGAATATTGTTAACAGTGAACCACTATGGCTTCTGCCATAAAACCTAATGGAAGGAGGTTTAGAAGCCAAGTTTTTCCACTGCTGGAGCTTACAGGCAGGTAAGAGTAGCTGAAGATCAATCAAAAGGGGTTCCTCTCTCTCTGTTCTGTGTTTAGGGTTATTTATGCTACTTCGATTATCATTACTGTATCTTCAGACCCAAAGATGAAATTAGGAGAAGAGAGAAGTAGGATCGCAGAACTAGAGAGGAGAACGCACAAGATAAAAGAGACGTGATCACACTTCAGAAACAGGGGGAGAAGAGGCACGATGTTTGTGAGCACAAGGAAGAGAGTTAGAAAACACAGTATTTTCAATGACTCCTTGGGGACCCTCTGAGAGATGATGTGAAATCACACCAATGGCAGTGGATCCCGCCCTCACTACTCATTACTAGTTAGCACAATCATTTTAATGACACTAAGCCCCAATTTTTTCAACTATAATATCTTAAGGGAGTGGTCATTACTATAAGGTGAGGTGCTCCTATTTGTTGTCAAACACCCAATACATTTACAGGATGACACATTTAAGTAGATACCCATGTGCCTGTTTTCCTCACCAGCTCTGTGTGCTCACCTTGAAAACCCAGCACTTTACCTAGTGTCTGCTTATTGGTAGGCATGTGATAAATATTAGCTGAATGAATACATGAATAAATGAATGCTGTGACAATTAAATTACACGTGTGTGAAACTGGATGTAAGTGAAAGCACCTACCCCAGGACCTAGGACATTCAAAAACCCTAAGAAATAACTTCTTTCATCTATGAAGAAGCAAAATCAACTTGCTCCTCCATTTGCTAGCTGTTGCAATTTCACAAGCTTGTCATGCTAAATACCAAAATGCCACCTGCTGAAGTTTCATAAACCCCAGGGAAAAGGATAGAGTCAAAAGCTGTTTCCTTGATAAATTACCCTGGGTGTTTCTTTCAAAAGCTGTTTGCAGATGACATAATCATACATAAAAATAGACTTGTATTCTCAGGCTACCATTCTCAGATACAATGACTTATTTCCTGGAGAAAATTGAAGAGGGAAAATATGTGTCATCCTTTACTGCAATTCCTCATGGAGAACAGACATTCTCCTTTTTGTTGTTTTTGTTTTTTTATTTTTAACGATAAAGATGTTGAACACAATGATCAAAAATCTGTAGCTCACAGTGTCGTTTCAGTGTAGGGCGGCTAAAGAATAAGTGTAGCCACTAAAAGATATTTCAGAATAAGTCCTGTTCTTCGTGTGCATTTCCAGACCCCCTGTAGACCACAGCAAACTTCTTTGAAATCCCCCCTTTCCTCCTCGTATCCACATCCTTCTCCAGTTGCAGCTGCTCCCACAACCTACATGGCTGAGACAGGAGGCACATGGTTTGTACTTGGTTTAAAGGACACAAGAAGGTCCTGAACGACTAGGAACTTATCTTCCCACTTACCCGCTGGGAGACTTCGGGAAACTATGTAACTTTCCCAAGCCCCATTTTTTTCATCTACAAAATGGGGGTGGAAGTAGCATGGAACTCTTGCAAGAAAAATGAATTCATAAAATTGTATATAAAGCACTTAATACATGGCACTCACTAACTAGGGGCTTATTATTGTCATTACAAGTTATATTAATGATGTGATTTTAGAAGCAGTCTCATGTCTTCCAGAAATTGCTATCATTGATTGAGGGCTTATGATGTGCTAAGCACTGTTCTAAGTGTTTTGTTTTTTTTTTTCCCATTTTCTGGGTTATCCTTACAATAGTCCTAAGAGAGAAGAAGGCTTATCAATCCCTCTTTACAGATAAGGGAACTTGCCCAAGTTTACTCCATGGGTGAGCAGAAAGCAGAGCCAGGATTTGAACCAGGCTGTCTGGCTCCAGAACGTGACCATTAGCCTAGACGGCTCACCTTTGAAACACTGTGATGATTTCACAATCCAGACACATTCACAGAGACACAAACATCCAATCAGGAAGGAAAGAATGTTTTAGCAGTAATAACAGATTTTCTTTTTAAGTTTTTACAGCATTTTCCCCTGATTTCCAAGAAAGTTAGCTCCTCTCCTTTGACAATTTGGTCACATTTCATACATTTTAAATAAATCCTCACTTTACATAAAGAGGAAAAAAGAATTATTACAAATTACTTTGTGTATTACAACGTAATACAATTATGTAAAAACCAAATGCTAAGAAAAGGCACAGAATAAAACACTGAAAGAAAATACTTCAAAAGTTGAAAATAATCATCTTTTAAAAGTGATTCTTGATCTCTTCAAATTGTCTGTCTTTTCCCATATATACATCACTTTTTTGCAGGAAAAAATATTATTTCATAGAATGAATATCACACATTTTATCAGTTTTTTTGCAGAAACCAGCACTTCCCTTATTATCTGAACTATACAGCAGGGGCCAATTGTGCTTGTTTAAACACTTCAAAGTTCCTTTAAACACATAAGAAATTAACATTTTCTCCTATTTAAATTCAATAGGTTATTCTCTTCCACTTTTCATATGTGCTAGTTTAAGCCTAACATTTAGAAACCGCTTAAAACCGTTTCTGTGAATGGAAGCCTGCCAAAAAATAGAAGTTTATTTTCTGTCTGATTTTATGCCATTGGTCTGTTTTGCCCTCTCTTGTCCAGGTATTCTACAAAATTTTTGCATATGTTTAGTAACCATTACCATAGTGCTAAATTCTATGAAACATCAAACTGATAATAAGGATGAATAAACTACATTAAATATCATTCTGCATCAGACCTGAAAGCTGGCCAACTCACTGCACTTTCAAAGCTTTAAACAATCGTTTTCTAAAATGTGCCAAGCACAGTGCTAGGTACTTTCTCAAACAGTTAATATTCTGAGAAGCCTGTTGTATTAGTCAGGGTTCTCCAGACAAGTAGAACCAACAGGATATATGGAAGGAGAGAGAAATTTGTTTTAAGGAATTGACCCACACAATTGTAGGGGTACAAGTTCAAAATCTGCAGGGTAGGCTAGCAGAATGGAGACCCAGGAAGCGTTGCAGTTTGAGTCCAAAAGCAGCCTACTGGCAGAATTCCTTCCTGCACAGGGGAGCCAAGTCTTCAGTATTCGTTCTATCAAGCCCCTCAATTGATGGGATGATGAGGTCCACTCACATGATGGAGGGTAATCTGCTTTACTCAAAGTCCACCAATTTAAACGTTAATCTCACCCACAATAACACCTTCATAGGAACACCCAGAATAATGTTAAACCAGATAGCTGGGCACCGTGGCCCACCCAAGTTGGACACGTAAAATTAATCATCACACCTGTGATACCAGCCAAGGTGAAGAAATGAACCTCAAAGCAACTTCACCTCTCCTTACTAAACTCTCATAGAGTAGCCATTTGTTAATATTTTCAAAAGCCCCTATTTAATCTGTTTTTATTTCTCATAAGAAAATTCCCAAATGTAAAATTCAAGCGTTTGAAATGAAAGCTGTCAACAGTAAAATACAGGAAAATCTCATTAGCTAAATTAATTCTGCCCAAGATCAGTCATTTTTTTAGAATCCTGAATTGTTAGATATTCAAAGATATACTAGATTTTTAAGTACTGTTACATGTTTTAGCTAAAACAGAATCACTGCCAATTAGCAAGCCAATGTCCTTCTTTCTGAATCTGCTTTAATAATCAGATTTAAATGATCAATAAATAGCACATTGATTATTGATATGGAAATAGACACCAAATGAATTTTTAAATAATGTGTTCTTGGGGGAGGTCAAGCCTGGCTCACGCAGTCTAGCATTTGTTATTAATGAATGTAATTTATCAAGCCCAAGTCTGGCTTGGAGTAGATTCTACATTAATGATGGCCAAATTATTATGGTTCTTCTAAGTAGGTATTCAAAACAGCAGTGTTTGTCTAACAATTTCACAAGGCTTTGGGTTTTGTTTTTGTTTTTGTTTTACTTTTTAAGACACAATACTTTCCATTAATGTAATTCCAGAGAAGAGGTTAGAAAATGTCCCTTGTCTTCCACAGTGAGAGATGCTGCTTTTAGTGTGGTCAATAGAAGCCTGGAAAGGAGGAATATTTCAGAAGAACACATAAGCGAATGCCTAGCACAGGCCCTGAATAAATGCCTGCCGGATCGGACTCTGAGTCTCATACAAGGCCAAGCTGAGGAACAATTTGCAGGTCGATTCAAGTGCAGTCCTGTTTCCTGATGGGCCCCAGAGAGACAGGACACATTAGGTAGGTTTATCAACTGGGGAGTGAAGAGCTATTCCAACAATAAAACTAGATTGATGGAGTCTCCTTCTAATTCGTTACTAAAATTCCAAAGTTCTTCCACAAACATGACTTTGTTCATGTGTAGTTTTGAGGTCTCCCTTTTTTATCATCAGAGAGATAGTCAAATAAAAAAATTTTGAAATCTTCTAGTGCATTTTACATAGGGGATCTGCCCAGTCTTACTGCTGCTTCTCTTTGACGGCCACTCATCTTCCATTTAAGATTCTGTTTCTTAAAAAGCTTCAAATTAGCCGGGCACGGTGGCTCACACCTGTAATCCCAGCACTTTGGGAGGCCAAGGCGAGTGGACCACTTCAGCCCAGGACATGGTGGGCAACATGGTGAAACCCTGTGTCTACAAAAAATGCAAAAATTAGCTGGGCATGGTGGCACATGCCTGTAGTCTCAGCTATTCAGGAAGCTGAGGTGGGAGGATCACTTTAGCCCTGGAAGTCAAGGTTGCAGTGAGTCAAGGTCACACCACTGCACTCCAGTCTGGGTGACAGAATGAGACTCTGTCTCGAAAATAAATAAATAAATAAATAAATAAACCTCCAAATAAATAGAATGTAACATAATCTCTGTAGGTGATTAAGCGCATCTCAATTTCAGCGTACCCATTTTTCATCCTTTTTGCCTGTAGCCACATTATTTGATGATTCACCTTACATCCTCCCCATAACTTGTGTTGGCCGAGAACCTGGGATTCCAGTTGCTAAGAGAAGGATGTGGAAAAACGGAGGGTGTGGCTTGAAACGCTCTGTGGTGATTCCACCTCTGGATAGGGATCAAAGCTGAACACCTTTGAACATAGGGACCAGACATTTATATGTGTTCAGAAAGGTCCCAAAATTCAGGAGCAAGTATTTCCTGGGTCCCTCTGAGGTGAGGAGCAGAAGCCTTAATAAGCCTTAATAAGTGGGTTTGGAGGCCAGGAAAGCTTGGTTTCCAGCACTTGCGTTGGCGCTTAGCACTACAGGTTTCTTTCTTTCTTTCTTTCTTTTCTGAGATGAAGTCTCGCTCTGTTACCCAGGCTGGAGTGCAGGGGCGTGATCTCTGTTCACTGAAACCTCCGCCTCCCAGGTTCAAGCAATTCTCCTGCCTCAGCCTCCCAAGTAGCTGGGATTACAGGTGCCTGCCACCACACCTGGCTAATTTTTTTTTAAGTAGAGACGGGGTTTTGCCATGTTGGCCAGGCTGGTCTTGAACTCCTGACCTCAGGTGATCCACCCACCTCAGCCTCCCAAAATGCTGGGATTACAGACATGAGCTACCATGCCCAGCCCAGACAAGGTTTCTTAAGCAAACTGGAGCCTCAGTTTCCTCACTTGTAAAATAGGGATAACTAATTCCACATGCCTCGAAGACATAACTAGAAATAATGTAAACAAGTCACTGAGCACAGTGGCCACCACATAGTAGGCACTCTGTAAACGCTGGCTTCTAAATATGAGAAAAAGAAAGTAGGTTGGCTATAGAATTGAGATAGTTTGAAACAATGACTATAGGTCTAGATATCAAAAAGAAAATAGATAATTTATTTCCCATATAGACACAGCTTTATCATAAGAAATTTAACACATGCACTTCCAGTTTTAATAGAGAGGAGAAAAATGACTATTTAGACTACATGCCCATGGATTCAGCTCTGCTTAGCTTAGCTCCAGCCATGATGACTCAGAAAGGCCAGGGCACCTCAGGGGGCTTTCTGCACAAGGAGCAGGGAGAAAGATGCATATGTTCTCCCAGGCAGAGGACAGAGGGATCTTGGAGATCCCTGTTAATGCTGGCAGCCAAGGCTCAGTTCTTCACAATTTTCTTTCTTGGCACCCACCTCTCTACTTTAACTGATGCTCCTTCACTCCACAGGGGATTGCTAAAGAGCCCTAGCAACTCAGTACCACGTAACACTAAAAGACTTCCAGCAAGAGAGCTAAGAACGTTAACGACCATGTATACTTGAGCCTCTGCTGATTACCGGGATAGACACGCCTGCCCACCTATTTCTGACATCATAACCAAAATAATCATCTGGCAAAGGAACTCCCAAGAGGGAAGTTTCCTGCACACTCTCAAATGCTGGATAGTTGATTGTGCAGAAATTTGATATATTTATGGCACCTACTTGTGTGATGCCTTCAAAGAATGCAATGAGCAAATGCCACAGACTTCCTCAAAAATGCACGATGGACCCAGTAAATAATTTTATACTTCTTTGACATGGTATTGGCTTCCCAGAGGCTTACAGTATTTGAAAGGCAGGCCACCTGAATTTGAAACAGTATCCTATTGACATAGTTTGAGTTATTGCTGAAAAATAGTTTTAGCCATGTCCTATCCCCCCAGTGCAAGTCAAATAAAAGAAATGGATATGAAGGAACTACACACCTGGATTTTGGCAAGTGCTTGAGGATTGATGGAGACAAATACGCATTTCTTCCATGTGAGACAGAGAAGCAGCACTGCAGAAGGGAACTCCTCTTCCAGAAGTCTGACCTTCCATCTTGTAAGAACGGTCCCATTGCTCTAAAGGTTTAATGGCATCCAGTTCGTTTGGGGTGAATTTAACACACTGTATTAGCCAGTACGTAAAGGCTCTCCTTTGATATAGGTGATGGTTATGCAATGGATGAGTAACATCACTTCAGAGCACACATCAAGTTTTTCCATTGGAACCACCTGCACCAATAGTTAACATAAAATTCTGAAGGGGAAGCACCAGGCCGAGGCATAGATGTGCTTCCTCTTGACATCTTGTACCAATATGCTACGACCAATTGAGGAAGCCGTACCTCATCTTCAAATGACTGAGCTTTCTACTGCAGCTCTTAAAAAACAGTATTTGTAATTGTAACCAGATTGTCCCCCACCAAACACACCATAGAATCTGGTAATAAAGGTAATGTTCTTCTATAAAACAACGGTTTCATAAAATGATCAGAGCCTGGCCCAGTGTTCTAAACACTTACCTACCCCTTAAAGTGTTGAATTAGATTAAAGTGCTGTGGGGACATAACTGATGTAATGTTTCAAAATCATAAATGCAGGAGGAGGGATTTTAAAGCTGGATCATGGAGAGAATGGAATAACGCAATAAAAGCTGGCTCAAACGCTGAGTCTGTGATACCTGATTTATTGTTTTAATATAATGCTGTAAAGGCCATGCTTGAATATACAGGAGTATTTTATTTATCTAATAGTCGTGATCCTAACAATGGCTGTTTAACAATGGCTTTAGACTGAGATGGTGGCACACACAAATGAAACTGGTTTCAGGATGCTCCCCAAGAAAGGTAACACAGCAGGAGGCAGGAGAGATTGAGAGGCTGTGTTTCATGGGTACCTGAGAGGCCCTCTGAAAATATAATTCCTCACCTCTCCAGCATAGCTCCGCAGCCTTAAGAACTGCCCCAGCCCTACAAAGCTCAGCAAATTGGACATAAGATGAAGGCCCTGGAGAAAAATCACAGCCCACAGGACTGAACTGAACTGACGACTCTGGGTCCTCTCTGAAGCTACCTCCACCAGTGGGGGAAAGAAGGTCACAGGAAGGGAGGAAGAGATCAGCACCTATGGGTGCCCTGTCTCCATGAAGACCCAGATCCCCACTCCTGAAATATGCCAGAGACGATGCTATGAACCACAAAGCTGAAGTTCAACTTCATCCTGGGGATATTTTCAACTTGTTCTATATTGAGAAATTAGGAATTGGGCTTGATACATTGAGTGACATCCTTCTTTTTTACAAAAATCAAAATCTACCATCCACGAGCTATTTCCACCATCAGCCTGACCAATGGTGGGGTCCTTCACTGCTTCTTTAGCAGCATAACACAGTGGCTAGGAGAAGTTCTGGGTCCAAACCCACTTCTATTCCCTACAAGCCTTGTGACCTCATGCTGATTAGTGTCAACTCTCTAAGCCTTAGCTTCCTCATCCTTACAATGAGGTTAAGAATAGTACCCACTTCATAGAGGATTAAATAAAATACTATATATAAGTAGCAATGTTGGAACAAGAGTGACTCAGGATTTATAACCAAAATTCAATGCTTCACTTTAAAATCGATTCAGTGGGAGAAATTTTTGCTTTGCACTTGGTAGAAGTCCTGTCTGGCTGTATGGCTGTATGGCTCACAACTTAAGGGCCTCAGATAATAAAAAGTCCTCCAGTCACACCTCAAATGCAGCCTCAACTCAGAAATGCAAAGGACCAGTTCCAGCAAATAATCACATATGACTTGACTTCAAATCTTCTCCCTTCCCCAAGCCAGGATCCATTCCATAGGGAATCTGATTTTTCTAGAAGATCCTCTTGGGCAGAGCCCTTTCAAAATGACCCCAGACACAACATTCCAGCCACAATACACACTTCTAACTCAATGTTAATACACTCTGACCTGTTTCCCCACTTCCTCCTCCCTCACTACTCTCCTTCCCACTCTTCCTTTTCAGGCCCAATCTTAATGTGCCCTCAAAATGCCAGCACACAGCACCCTCCAAGTAGTCTCACTGAAGTCCCTCATTGGAGGAGAGGAGGGGAAGGAATTTGGCAGTGGCTCTTCACAAAGAAATCCTTTTCACAAATCCATTCTTTCTATTATTTTATATCCTCTTTGTGGCTTTTCATGCCTTGTAACCCCTGTTCCTTTGAAAATCTTCCATTTGTTCTGGGATCTCCTTTAGGATTTCATATCTACAGTATTCTGGTACTGCTGTTGAAATTTTCAGTTTACCTCCTATCACATGTGCACAGAGTAATTAGCACATGTCTGGCATACAGTAAGCTTCTAATAAATCCCAGAATTATAAATATTATTAAAATAATATTAGTAAATCCATGAGTACTTAGTTTAAAAAGACTATTTTTAAATAGTATTAATAAATCCAGAGTAATAATGCCAATACTAACTGACAGTACATAGAAAGCATAATAATGTCAGGCCAGGCGCAGTGGCTCACGCCTGTAATCCCAACACTTTGGGAGGCCAAGGCAGGCGGATCACGAGGTCAAGAGATCAAGACCATCCTGGCTAACACGGTGAAACCCTGTCTCTACTAAAAATGCAAAAAAGTAGCCGGGTGTGGCGGTGGGCGCCTGTAGTCCCGGCTACTTGGGAGGCTGAGGCAGGAGAATGGCGTGAACCCGTGAGGCGGAGCCTGCAGTGAGCCTGGGTGACAGAGCGAGACTCTGTCTCAAAAAAAAAAAAAAAAAAGAAAGCATAATAATGTCAAGTTTTAAACACTAATCAGGGCATGTCTTCTCCTTGCTTAAAGTCCTCCAATGGCTTCCCACTGCACTTAGAATGAAAATCTCCTCCCCTTCATTCTCACCCTGGCCCCTGCCCACTTCTCCTACCACTCACTTTTTCCTGTATTTCCTTTAACGTCATTGGGCTTTTTATACTGTTATTTCTCCAACACCTCAAGCTCTTTCCCATCTCCGGGTCTTTGCCCTCCCTGCTCCCACTCGCTTAAACACTCCTCCCTGATCTCTGCCCTCACTTAGATCCCAGCCCAGAGAGGTCCAACCTGACCACCCAACTGGAATATATTTTGATGCCTCACCCCAATCCCAGGTACACACAACCTCATTCTTGTGAAACATTCTCTTCATAGCATGTATCACAATCTGAAACATTTTCTCAATTTTTCTGTTTGCTAGTGTTATGGACTGAATGGTTATGTCTCCTTCAAATTTATATGTTGAAGCCCTAACCACCAGTATGATGGTATTCTGAGGTACAGCCTTTGGGAGGTAATTAAGGTTGTATGAGCTCATGATGGTGGGGCCCTTATAATGGGATTAGTGTCCTTATAAAGAGTAGAGGAAGAAAGGCAAGAGCTTTCTCTCTCTCCACCTGCCGTGTGAGACCATAGCAAGCAGGTAGCTGTCTACAATCTACAAGCCTGAAAAAGAGACCTCACCAGGAGCTAAATCTGCTGGTGCCTTGATGGAATTCCCAGGCTCCAGAATTTTGAGAAATAAATGTCTGGTTTTTAAGCCACCCAGTCTTTGGTATTTTATTATAACAGCCTGAGCTGACGTAAGCAGATCATTATCTGTCTCTTTTTCTCCCTCAAACAATGAGTGCATCCTCTATAATATCTGTCTGAAGAAAAGCTCCTTCTCAAGTATGTAGTAATCTCCGAAGCATATTAGATATGATAAGATGATAATTATAACTATTAACATATACTGAGTACTTACATGAGAGGCATAATGATCCCATTTAACACAGCCCTACCAAGAAAATATTATTATGCCCATTTTCTCCTGAGAAAACTAAAGCACAAAAAAAGGTTAAGTAAACTAGGCCAAGGTCATATAGTCAGTAAGTTGTGGCATCAGAATTTGAACATAGACTGTCTTGCCTCAGAACCTGGACTCATAACCACCAGGTAGCCTACCATCTTGTATTTCCAACACTCTCTGAGCAGAGCAGAGGTTCTGCCAGTGGAAAGCCCATTGTCTCTAATTACCCAGGCATAATCACCTCTTGCCACTCTACCCTCTCCCTGCCTTTACAAATTTGCTGTAAAGCTACAGATTTAAGACTGAATTTTTACATAAATGCACAGAGTAGTCATAAATCTATAAATTTAAGACTCTAAATTTTTACCATTCAAATTCCTTTTAGCTTAATCATCATTTTATGATGTTTCTCTGAAATATCTCTATCAACATCTGCTTGGCACTGGCTTAAATGCTAGACTACAAAATCTGCTAATTGCTTACTTGTGGAATCATTCACACATGTGTTGCTCACCCATGGGATATGACTTCTGTACCAAGTCGACATGAACTTCTATTGCTTTCTTTGTCCTTTCTTTTCTCTTATTATATTTTTCTTTTTCTTTTCTTTTCTTTTTTTTTTTTTTTTTAGAGACATGAAGGGGAGACAGGGGCAGAACTACAGGAGGTGGGCTCCAAAACATTTATTTCTGAGCTTTATAAAAATAATAATAAATAGCACTTATTAAGGACTTCTTGAAGAGATACAGTATAGTGTAGTGGTTAAAATTATGTGCTCTGGAGACAGACATACTTTGAACACTCACTTGAGACCTTGAGCTTGTTACTTCTCCTCTCAGTGCCTCAGCTTCCTTATCTGCAAAATAAAGATACATTCATACTAGAATATTTGAATATTAAATGAGTATAAATATATACACATATATACTGTTTAGAACAGTGCTGGCATAAAAATATTATATAAATGTGATGGCTCTGCCAGGTTAGGGCAAGAGATTGCAAAAAAGGGGATGCCAGAAGAGGGGGTGTCAAAATAATTGCACTGAGAGAGGGGTTCAATTAACCTCTGGACTAGTACAAAGTGTATGAAACATAATCCTAAGAAAATGCATTTATAGCCAGGCATGGTGTAGTCCCAGCTACTCAGGAGGCTGAGGCAGGAGAATCGCTTGAACCTGGGAGGCAGGGGTTGCAGTGAGCCGAGATTGCACAACTGCACTCCAGCCTAGGTGACACAGTGAGACGCTGTGAAAAAAAAATGCATTTATAGATAAAAATATTTGCCTAGTTGAAATGAAACATCACAGTGCAGGTCACAGAGAAAGGGAAGTACAGCATTTTCATTTTGAGGTGGTACAATATTCCTATTGTCTCCCATTTACAATCATGGATTCTAAGTGTCCATAGGTTATTGCTATTAAGCATATAGCTGATACAGGAATTACGCTCTACCACGGCTGACACAAGGTCCCAGCCTTTGCTTGAACAACCGGGCTATGTGGTAGGGTGAATAATGGGCCCTCCTAAAGTGCATGTCCTAATCTCCAGAACCTGTGAATGCTGCTCATATGGCAAAAGGCACTTTGTAAATGCAATTAAATTAAGAATTTTAGAGACAGAGAATAGCCTGGATTACACATGTGAGCCTAAATGGAATTACAAGTGTATTAGTCTGTTTCACGCTGATATAAGGACATACCCGAGACTGGGTAATTTATAAAGGAAAGAGGGTTAATTAACTCACAGTTCCACAGGGCTGGGGAGGACTCAGGAAACAATCATGATGGAAAGGGAAGCAAACATATCCTTCTTCACATGGTGGCAAGAGAGTGCCCAGTGAAAGAGGAAGCTCCTTATAAAACCATCAGATCTCATGAGAACTCACTATCATGAGAACAGGATGGGGGAAACCATCTCAATGATTCAATTATCTCCACCTAGTCCCTCCCATGACACGTGGAGATTATGGGAACTACAATTCAAGATGAGATTTGGGTGGGGACACAGCCAAAGCATATAGACAAGTGTTCTCACAACAGGGAGGGAGAGGGAGATTTAACTACAGAAATAAGAGACATGATGATGGAAGCAACAAGCTGGTGTGATGAGAGAATGGGGTCACAAGCCAAGGAGTGCAGGCTCCAGAAGTTAGCAAGGGCAAGGAAACTAGAGCCTCCAGAAGGAATGATCCCTATCGACGTCTTGAATTTAGTACAGTGAGACCAATTTTAAACTTCTAGCCTCCAGGACTTCAGGAGAATAAATCTGCACCTAATCACTAAGTTTGTGGTAATGCATTACTGCAGCAAGAGGAAATTCATACACACCAAAACTCCGTTGTGATTACTGTTGACACAGTGGTCCTCCAACTTTGCACCTTAGAAATGCTTATGCCTCAAAACCTAGATATTCAATAGCTAAATTTGAATCATGAATAAAGTTATTATAGGAAAAAAATATAGTAGCTATCAGTTTTTGAGAACATATTACCACTATGCTTTTCCATGTATTGTTTCATTAAATTTAATCCTCACAACAATTCTCTTATGATAGTTGAGCAGACAGGTTTAAAGAGGCTGAATAATTTGCCCAAAGTCATAAAGCTAACTAAGTAGCCAAACGGGGGTTCAGTCCCAATTTGAGTCCAAAAATAATGGCACTGAATTTAACATATAAAAATATATAAAATTTGAGTTTTCTCCCAGTGGTTTTTCTTATATTTGGAAGGGTCTACTATCATTTGTTTGCCAGCATAGGCTAGTAGCCATAGAAATGAATGAGAAAGAACAAACAATATTATCAGAAAAATTCAAAATTGTCAATGCCTATGATCAAACCCCTTCTTTAAAAACACTCAGGATTTGGATTTGTAATTCTGATGTTACATTGTTTTGTAGAACATACCATTTAGTTATATTCATATTTCTAAGGGTAGTAAACTTGAAAGAATTAAATATAGAGTGTCTTTTGAGGTTGCCTCTTATATATGTGTCTGTTATTATCAGATGCCAGGCCATGATAAGCATTTAATTTTCACAACTATCCTGTGATACTGGTAATTTTTATTTTTGCATTTTACAAATAAAAAAATTAAGGCTTAGAATGTTTTAAATAATTTGCTTAAGGTCACCCAGTTTATGAGCATCAGAGACAGGGCTGGAACTAACGGCAGTCCGATTTCAAAAACTATGCTTTTCTGCACCCCACTGAAAGGAGGATGCCCAAACTTTAACCCCCCACCCCCACCAAAGCATCATGCAGAATATTCCATTCCATCCATGCACAACCTTTATGACCCCTTTTGAAGTAACATAACCTATTTTATGGAGAGCATGGAGAAAGGCTCTCCATAAAGAGGCAAAAGGAGAGAACCATTTGATTAAATTTTGTGGTGTTGTGCAAAGAACACGGTATCTTCTAGATATGAGATACCCTGGGATAAAATGTTGTCCAATTGTATTGAACCCAAGTGTGTTTACGTGTGACCTCAACTCCCTTCCTTGGATCTGTCCTCTGGGGTCACAGAGAACAAGTGTACTCTTCTTTCATCCAACAAGCCTTTTATGTCTTCCCAAGTTTATGTTTGTTTCTGAGCTAAACGTATTCCTGTTCTTCAGTCGCCCTTGATGTGACAAGGTTTGTTTTAGGATATGCCAAAATCAGAGATGTCTCCCCAACTGATTTTAGTTGTGTCATCTCGGCAAGACGAAAGCCTCAGGACATGGAGAGAGTGAGAAGGAGACAGGTCAGAGATCTTGTTTTTGGCTTTATTTTTCCTTTAGTTATACTATTCAAGATAGTGCAATGTAATATATAGCTCTCCCAGCCCCTGCTTCCAGCCCTTGGCCAAAGGATTGAAGGGGAGTCATGGCCTCCTAAACTGACACTGATCACTTACACATAGGGGATGACACAGAGGGGTGTCACACCCCACAGCCAATTTAGTGGGCATGACCAGGAAACAGATTCAATGTAAGGAGGAGTACCTTTTATTTCCTCCGCTGGGGCGGAAACGTTTCTACGTCATTTAAGTCATTAACATTTATGTCTAGTGTTCCGAATGCTAAGTATGTGGGAGTTATTTATATCCTAATGCTCAAGGTCGTGGCCGAGGTCTGATTGCAAAAATTCAAAAAATTGCAACTTCAGGCATAAAGGGTTAAGGGGCAGATCTTCACAAACTCCACAGAAGCCAGCAAGCACAGTACCCAGGCAAACAAGTGCTACTTAGCATGGGACTGCCATAACCTTCCTGCAGGAAAAGGCACACAAACCTCATCATGAGTCCCCTAAGCACACAGACAATGGTCATACTCAGTTAATCTGTTCCCATGAAAAAGGAAAGATCATTCATTTTTATTGAGCCTCAGTAGGGCCTTCAGGCCTCCCAAAGGAATCTGATCTATGACCCACTGTAGCCATTTCTGTCTTCACCATCTTGGTTCTCCTCTAGTTAATTCCACTTAGAATGGCCTGATCACAAAAGCAATAAAGTAAATATATTTATTATAAAACAATAAATGACTAATGGCACACCCTTTCCTAGGAAAGATAGCACAAGAGAAAGTCATCCCCCTCAAACAAAGTCCCGTAAAACATATTTGTACTAAAAGAAAAGGGAGAAAAGGCCATTCTATGGCTCTGTATTTTACCGCAAAATAGCCTAGTTAAACACATCTGGGCCTAGGATGAAGAGTAACACTCTTCAAGTCAGTCACAAGGGTCTTGACGAGAAATTCAGGACTTCTGAGAATATGCCTTGGGTTCCTGGTGGATTTTGGTGCACTTACCCCTTCCGACCACATGAAGGCGCTCTGTGCTCCGGTGGAGCAAGTAGAGTCAAGAAAGCAGGGTTCAGAGTGAGCCTCTGCTTATTTTCAGTCTGGGATTTGGCACAAACTCTTTGCCCTTCTGAGCTTTGATGACCTCATCTGTGGAGGGTTATTATTATTCCTCAGGATAATAGTTACCTCCTGGGGCTGTTGTGAGAATAATGAGGTAACCACTAGGACGCACAGCATAGCTTGTGAAACAGGACCAAGGAGCTGCTTCCGCTCTCTGTCTCCCACGGGCCCTTCCAGTTCATTCCACAGGGCTGGCTTTTTCTTGTCCCTGGATCCGATTAGAGCAAGTTTTATAACTCTTCTGGATACTTTCAAGTAATCAAAGAAGGCTTGATTCGGAAATTCCTATCTTCTATCCAATGAAATAAATAAAACTTTCCGTTTTTCCGTTCTCACTCACAACCTCTCCATGTTCACCGCTGGCCCAAGCAGGCTGGCTGCCTGCCCAGGAGAAAGTGGTGTTTGACCTTTCTTTCTCCACCTTGCACATTCGTCCTTTCTCCTCAAACTTGTTAATCGTGGCTTCTTACCCTTCAGGATCAGAAAGTACGGAGACGAGAGAAGAAAAGGGGTCTCCGCTCAGGATGATGAGGCATGCGCCCTCAGGTTCTCTCCCTGGCTTCTCCTTGAGTCTCTGAGACGTGCTCCCTTGCCCCGTCGCTGGGCCTTTTTTTTTTTTTTTTTTTTTTTTTTTTTTTCTCCTGTAGTTTCACTGACTTGGGCAAATATTTCTCTTCTGCCTGATACTTTGGGATCCTTCTTCACCTCTGTAAACCTGGAACCCTGCCCCCTCCAAGGAGGCTGCCATCTTGCTCAGGATCTAAGATGTCCAGCACTGGCTCAGACATGGCCTCCATCTTCTCCATGGGACCCACTTGCTTTGCCTGGAGAAACGCTGGGAGTGTAGCCCATCCCAGGGCAGCAACATCTCTTCTTCACTCCATTCTCTTAGCAACCACACAGCCTCTTTCACTCTGGATTTCTGGAGCTGAGTCAAGGGCTGGTCTGTGGAGCCCACCACACAGCCAGACACACATGCTAGGTTCTCTGGGTAGTTTCCTCACACCCCTCAACATGGACCTGAAGTGAAAGAACCCACCCTTCAACTTACTGGAGAGATTTGCCATACAACTCCCACCCTTTTGTCCATCTTTCTAACCCACTAGAGGCTGGAGGTCAGTGCTCACGTGTGGGGCAATATCCAGTTTGGGCTCAGCTCTTTTTGCAAGTCTCATTTGTGGTTGTGCACCTCACTTTGGACTGTAGGCTCTGTTAACTTGAGTGCACAGCTGAAACTGTGAAATTATAAAATAATAAATGACTAATGCCCTTTCCTACGAAAGACAGCACAACAGAAAGACATCCCCCTCACACAAAGTCCCCTAAACATACTTTAGGGAACTGGAAGAGCTTCGCGTTAATATCTCTTTATCATAATAGTAGCCATGATAATAGTGGCAGTGAGTGTTTGTCATTGAGACGCATCGGGCACTGTACTGAGTGGTTTATGGGCATTTTCTTATTGAATCCTCACTGCAATCCTGTGAGGAAACTCTGATGTTTGCATTTAACACAGGAGGAAACTGAGGCTCAGGGAAGGTCTTGACTAGGCTTCGGTCACAGACTTCACAAGGGGCAATAGTAGGATTAGAAAGTAGGTCAGTCTGATTCTAGGGCCAGTGTCAGAATCTCTGTCCACACGCCAGAATGCTTGTGCAACCATCAAATCAGTCATTTATTTGATAGGCTATGAAAAAGCCTTTTGTAAAACTATAAAGTATTCTTCAATTATTTATATTGTTATTGTAGTTATAAAAAAAAACAATGATTTTTATTATTCCATTCTATTGGTATGGCTTTAGGCTGCTTATATAAGATACATTAAACACGCTAAAAAGATTTAAATTGAGGCTGGGGATTGGGAGGTGACAGAGTAAGTGTTACAGTGGTCATTAAAATGTTTTAAACATTAAGGTACCTAAAAATAGAATATTTAACTGTATTAAGATCACCAAATTAAATTGGCTGTTTTCCCAAGCGTGATCCCTAGTAATTGCTGCTTGATTGAATAGGGAACCAAACGGACAGAATTGTAGAAAACGCAATGATGTTCAAGCCCTCCCGCTACCCGCCACCACCCTCATTAGGTACAAGTAGCTTTACCAATTGCTCAGAAAACAGAACATCCATGCTTTGCTTTAGAGTCATACAAACATCAGGAATTTTTGCATACGTTTCCCCACCACTTACAAGGATTTAAAAAGAAATTTTTCCATGAGAACATAACATGGATGAAACCAGTCATATTATTAACAAGTAACATGTAATGAAATGTTACTCTGTGCCAGACACTGGGTTGAGTACTCCACAAGAATGACTTATTTTATTTTATTTATTTACTGTTTTGAGATGGAGTCTCACTCCGTTGCCCAGGCTGGAGTGCAGTGGCACGATCTCAGCTCACTGCAACCTCCGCCTCCCAGGTTCAAGCAATTCACTTGTCTCAACCTCCTGAGTAGCTGGGACTACAGTTGCCTGCCACCATGCCCAGCTAATTTTTGTAGTTTTAGTAGAGACAGGGTTTCACCTTGTTGGTCAGGCTAGTGTCAAACTCCTGACCTCAGGTAATCCACCCACCTTGGCCTCCCAAAGTGCTGGGATTACAGGTGTGAGCCACCACGCCCGGCCTATAATAACTTATTTTAACAACTTTTTTTTTTTTTTTTTTTTTTTGAGACAGAGTCTGACTCTGTCGCCCAGATTGGAGTGCAGTGGCACTATCTGGGCTCACTGAAGACTTCATCTCCCAGGTTCAAGCAATTTGCGTGTCTCAGCCTTCCCAATAGCTGGGACTATAGGCACATGCCACCATGCCTGGCTAATTTTTGTATCTTCAGGAGAGACAGGGTTTCACCATGTTGACCAGGCTAGTCTCGAACTCCTGACCTCAAGTGATCCGCCTTCCTAGGCCTCCCAAAATGCTGGGATTGCAGGCACAAGCCACTGCACCCGGCCTCTCAACAACACTTTGAAATAACAACACTAAGTTTTCTGATTTACAGAGGGGGCTTAGAACAGTCACTGTGGTAGGAAGAATAATTCCCCCCAAAGATGTCCAAGTCCTAATCCCTGGAACCTATAAATATGTCTCTTACATGGCAAAAAGACTTTGCAGATGTGATTATATTTAGCCTCTTGACATGGGAATATTATACTGTATTATACAGGTGGGCCCAATGTTAATCATAAGGATCCTTAAAAGATAGAAGAGGGAGGACAAGAGACAAAAGATGGAAGAAGGTCAGAGTCAAATTCAGAGAGAGACTTGAAGGCATTACACTGCTGGCTCTGAAGATAGAGAAAGGGACCATGAGCCAAGAAATGCAGGTGGCCTCAAAAAACTGGAAAAGGCAAGGAAACAAGATTCTCCGTTAGAACCTCCATAAGGAATACATCTCTTCTGACACCTTGATTTCAGCCCAGTAGAACACCTAGAACTATAAGACACTAAACTTCTTGATGTTTTAAGTCACTATATGTGTATAATTTGTTACAGTTGCAATAGGAAACTAACAGTCACTTTGCATTAGTAAATGGTGGAGGTTGGATTTGAACACTGGTGTGTCTGACTCCAAATTGCATCCCGCGTTTACCAGAGTTTTGGGTTGAATTGTGCCACCATTAAGGATTGACCCCTTAATCCCCAATATCTGTAAATGTGATCTTATTTGGAAATAGAGTCTTCACAGATTATCAAGATAAGATGAGGTACATCCTAATCCAACGTGATTGGTGCCATTATAAAAGGGGGAAATTTGGACACAGACTGGCACAACGAGAAGACATTGTGATGAGACACAGGGAGAAGGTGGCCATCTACAGCCAGGGAATGCCTGAGGCTCCCAGAAAGTTAGGAAAGATGTCTGATTATATCCTCAGCCTTCAGAGGGAGCACGGCCCCGCCAACTCCTTGATTTCAAATTTCTGGCCTCCAGAACAGACACAATAAAATTCAGTTGTTTTAAGTTACCCAGTTGGTGGTGGTTTGTTGCAAAAGCCCTAGCAAACTAATATACCCATCCGGTGAAGTAGCCTTATAGCTGCTTGAGTCTACAATCTTGGATGGACACTCTCCACATCTAACATTAAGATGTCTTAGTTCGTTTTTGCTACTGTAACAAAATACCTGAGACTGAGTAATTTATAAGTAATAGAAATGTATTTCTCACAGTCCTCGAGGCTGGGAAGTCCAAGATCAAGAAGTTGCAAATTTAGTGTCTGTTGAGGGCCTGGTCTCTGCCTCCAAGATGGTACCTTGAACACTGTGTCCTCACATGGCAAACAGATGGAAGGGCAAAAAGGGCCTGTGCTACTTCCCTCCAGCCCTTTTATAAGGCACCAAACCATTCATGAGGGATTTCATTTAATCACATCCCAAAAGCTTAATACCACCACAATGGGTGTTAATTTTCAGTATGAGTTTATAAAGAGATGCCGTCATTCAAACCATAGCAGGAGGCTTTTAGTAATAAATTAAAAATTATATTCTCTTACATCCATGTGAGTTTTTATTTTATAGAACACTTTTCCCAAATATTAACTTATCTTATTCATACCACAATCAGGTAAACAAGCCAAAGATCATCTCTCTAGAGTGGTCCCGTGGTATGGTAGTCCTGTGATATATATATAGTGGTTTCACACACCGGTCTTAGACTGTCTAGGTCCAAATTCTGCCCCCATCAGTGACTCAGGAAAGTTACCAACCTTCTACATTCTTCAGTTTCTTCATCTGTGTAATAAGAGTAATAATAATAATAGTACCTACCTCATAATTTAATCTACCTAATAATTGAGAGAGTTACATTAGATAGCATTGGCTAGGTACGGTGGTTCATGCCTGTAATCCCAGCACTTCAGGAGGCCGAGGCGGGCAGATCACGAGGTCAGAAGTTCGAGACCAGCCTGACCAACATGGTGAAACCCTGTCTCTACTAAAAATATAAAAATTAGCCAGGCGTGGTGAAGCACACCTGTAATCCCAGCTACTTGGGAGGCTGAGGCAGGAGAATCACTTGAACCAAGGAGGCGGAGATTGCAGTGAGCCAAGATCAAGCCAACGCACTCCAGCCTGGGTGACAGAGCAAGACTCTGTCCCCAAAAAAACAAAAAACAAAAATTGGTAGCACGTGTGAAGTGCTTAGCCTAGTCCATTGTATGCCTGCGGAAGACCCTATTTTATAGATAGAAAAACTGAAGTTCAGAGAAGTTAAGTGATTTGCCCAAGGACATATGACTACTAAGCACAACCAGGACTAAAACCCAAGTCTTCTAAATCTCAGGACAGCACTCTTCACTATAATATCTTGTCTCTCCCTTTCCTTTCATGATCATGATTCTTTCGTGTTCTGGGTTTAAATCAAACTGAACCTTTTTGTCCTTTAAGCAATTATAAATGTAATTCCTCTTGCCATGCCCACCCCAGTCATTCAGTAAAGATTACAGTTTCTATAAACCACAAAGTCTCCTTGTCCAAATTCTTTTATGAGAACTTTTATCCCAAGAAGTAACTCATCTTACTGCCTAACAGCAAAGCAGTTCTGTCAAGATAATGCTTTCCCTAAATAAAACACCAAGGACATTTAAAGATAGAAGACACAGCAGCCCCCACCAGCAGCCACCAAACTGCTGACTCCCCCAAGTCTACTGTGTTTTGTTCCTGGGTTATCTTTGCTTAGTGAGACAGACCCTAATAGCTTACAGTGTTTGCAACTAAATAAACTGAGTGCCCTGTAGATTGCAAAGCTGCCTTGGGACCTCACTTCCGCCTCATTATATTTGTTGCATTTATCCAACCATCTCGAAAAGTGGTTCTCCTTAAAATTATGGGATGCAGAATAAAAAACCCATCAGGATTTAATAACCATATTTCAGTGTCTTATTCCTTAAAGGAACTTGGCTTTTTCAGCATTTTTGCAACCATTCGAACTAGGAGGAGATTGAAAAGGCAGAGCAAGTTTTGTTTTTTTAAAAAAACGACCACAAACTATCCATCAATGTTAAAATATTGATAGGGAGAATGGAGAAGGGATGGGGAGCGATGAGTGAGGAGGTTTGGAGAATATTAAAAAAGACAATCTCTCAGTCTAATAAAATACAATTAACTGAATTTCGTGAAGGCTTCTATAAAAAATACACAAAGAATCAATATTAGGCATAAAACCCAAAAGTGGGTTGTTATCTCTAAACCAGAAAAAGCATTTCATTAGTCTGAAGGATTTTATACTCCCATTGGGAAAATTGCTTTTTCTTCACACCCCTCTTTGCTCACTACAGAAACTCAGTTGAAAAGGCAATCATCAAAGTCACTTAGCAAATGTCAAAAGGTGCTGCCTCTTTCTAAATATATTTGCTTCTTGGTGGAAAATTCAGGCCCTAGAAACCCTGGCACCTTTCCTCCACGTTGGCTCACACTTTTCCATCATTGTGCTGTGTTTACTCTTTACGGTTTTTTGTTGTTGTTTGTCTATTTCTGTTGTTGTTGGAAACAGGAAGCCCATTTTATAAGGTTGTGGACAACAGCTTTTCCCTTTAACATTTCAGTGTTCTTTCACAGTCACTGCACCAGTGAGAGCACCCGTTGTCCAGGTTATAAACAAGCATCACACTCCAAACCCACTCATGGCAGCAAGAAAGGCCTTTTCCAGGCAAATAGCATGAGGTATAGTCTTCTCACACTTTATCCTTGGACACGCCTGTTGCTTAATTTACACTCTGCGCACTAACAATGGTGGTTTCGATTATGATCTTGCCAACCACAGATTGACAAGGCATGCCCCCTCCTTCCTCAACTCGCTAAAACACAAGTTGAGAAGATACTCGGTGTACAAAGGCTCCGGGAGCAGAATTTGAAGATCAGGCACAAACAGTCCAAACAGGAGCTTATAGAAGCATCTGAAAACCTCAAGTCATAAATGACTGAACTGGAAACAGCATGATACAAGACTACTGTCTGGGTACCAAACCAGGCTTCTAGTAAACAGTAGCCACAGTAAAATGGCAATTTACTGGACCTCTGATGTGCACTTGATATATGCTTTACCACTCTACCTCTGGATTCTCTTTTTACTGACTAGCTATGTAAGCTGGGGCAGATTGCCTCTTTTTTGAAAATAGGGTTGTGAAATTCACATGTGATATATCTGAACATGCTTTATTAACCAAGTACTTTAAAAAGGAAAGAATTACCTTGCCAAATCTAGGAGGGTAACTTGTGCTGCTGGTTGACCAGTCTGTGTGTATATTCAGTTATCTAACTAATAAATTAACCAGATTGACTGTCTACAATTTCTAATTTACTCTGTCTTGGCTATGTGGATGTGTCCTAAACATGACAGATGGTGACAACAGTAGACAGCTGCGGTGGGGACCTGGTTCCCCCGTGAACATGGCTGGCTTCAGTCTTCTTTGAATAATCCTTAAACTTGGAAAGTCAACACTTGCTTTCCAGTCCAAACTTTTTGGCTGTTTGTAGATCACCCAGCTATTTTCAAAAGAATTTTCCATAATCAATAGGATAGATATCTCAACTTAAAAGGACTTGTGAAGAAAGAATTTACTTTTTACTAAGGTGTGCACTTCATATATGAGTCATGATATATTCCACTAGAGTGCAACCTCCGTCAAAGTCTTGTTCTGCCTTCCCAACAACTCACACATGACGTGCACTCTGTAAAAATGTAATTATTTAACATATTGCACCCATGAAATATCAAAAATTGGGAGTTGTCATTAATATTAAATTATAGAAGAAGAAACTGCCCACTGCCTATAACTGAGTGAAAATCATGATAGAAGAATAATTAGTAGGAACACAGCCGTGTGGCTGATGATTTCGACTAGAGCCATTTAATAAGTAAACACTCCCTGCCCTTTGAAGAATGTAGTTTTAGTTTAGCCAGGCAAAAGCTGAGACAGGCCAAGAAAAGGTTATGGTAGGCAACAAAGGACTTTTAGCTATATGTCAAACCTGTTTAAATCACATACGATTTAAGTAATGACAGTAAGAATTATAGTAAGAATGACAGTATGATACTGTACACAATAGTATTCAGAATTCTATATTAGTTTTATATACACCTATAGAGAGAGAGATATATATTCTATAGTTTAGAATTCTTTAATAATAGATTTGTATCCATAAAATCTTTTGAGTTCCAATCTCCATTCAGTATAATAAATCCTCTTTTCTGTGCCGGAGAATGCCGGATATTTTAACCATAGTCATGCTGCCATCTAGTGGACATCTCTTAGACCTGAGGGTCTTCTGTCTTCTGGAAATCGTCAGGAAAGAATTCGAAGTTTGAAGGTTCATGTCTGACATCTATTTTTCTGTAAGAGACTAATTTTTTGAATACCTCTATAGATTTATCTTAGCTTAGATCAGAGTATTTTTCACACTATCCCTCCCATCTTAGTAGATATTTTCAAATGTGTCAGTCACACTCAGTGAGCTGGAAGAGAATTTGTTTTTCTGCTTTTGTCTAAAAATGAGAAGAGTGTGACAAGAGAAAATGTGTCCCCCTGGAAAGAAATGCCATCAGACGGGCAACAGCCTACCTCCTTTTTTTAGATCCATGGTGTTTATCTTTGAGGGACGAGGCCTCAAACAAACACACTGACAGGTCACTTCCTTTTATTTTTTTCTTTTTGTTGTTTTCCTGAGACAATTATGAGACACCGCTATGTGACAAACACACTCCTATTTGGACAGGGACATTTTACTTTACTCCTTCACCAGCAATTGCGACAGAGGAAATGAAGGACAAAGCAAAGAATCTGGCTTCTTTCTCAGCTGTGAGGCCTGAATGAGTCATTTCTTCTCTCTGACCTCGGTTTCTCCCTCTGCTCAATGAATAGTGGCATTAGGCAATCCTTAAAGCACGTCCTTGCCCAAAAGCACATTAAGATATATTGTATGTGAGCTAATCACCCTATGAACAAAGCAAGTACTGTGCCCGGATTGCAAACAAAATACGATGGCAAGATTTCCCTCATTTTACCCTCCTCTGTTGGTATCAGGTCCTCAGTGCTATCTGAAAAGTCTTGGAGAGAAGGGTTGCCTCTCTCTACTCAGTGGGGAGCTGACACATGGGATTCATAATTCTGAGCCCTTCGTTTACTGGAGGGCATGGATCTTAATTTTGGGGTGCACATTGGAATCACCTGGAGAGCTTTTACAATACTGACGTTTGGGATCCACCCAGATTTAATTGGTAGGAGGTGCTTCTGGGACTTTGAGGTAGTCTGAAAACTCTCCAAGTGATTGCGATTTGCAGTAAAGCTTGAGGCCCACTGGTCTAGAGAAAATAAAACGCAGAGGCATTGGATAGGGAAAGAAACCTTTCCAGGGAAGAGCAGGAGAGCAAGGCACCTGCACCGCGTTGCTCATCCTCATATGACCCACTTCTGGCTTCTTTTAACCCTTTTGCTCCCACTGGTAAATTTCAAACACTGTTACTTGGTTTCTTAATCTATCTGCATGTGCTCCAATAATTCTTTTTTTTTTTTTTTTTTTTTTTGCTAAAGGAGGAAAAATAGAAACTAAAGGGAATATTAAATTCTCCTTGCTAAAGGCTTTTTAAGTGCCATATATATTTTAAAGAGAAAAGGGAATTTAGAGATCATCTATTCCAAGTCCTTGATTTGACAGGCAAACACATAAACCAGGAAAGATCAATAGCTGGATATAGGCTATAATGTGCTCCGTATAACCAGGACTCCTTGCTACCACTTCTATGTACATCATATCATTAACTCTTCACTATAGTCTTACAAGATGGTCATTTTACAACCATGTGGAGATTTTGTGAGATTAAGCCAACATTGGTAACTTGAAACCTGAACCTGAACCTAGGCCCTTCCAGCTCCTCTGTACATGCAAAGTCCTGCTCCCACAGGTCATGGATGGCCAGGTGAGACCAGAAGACTACAAGCTTACAAAATAGCTATCATTTTTTGAGAACGTACTAGATACCAGACTTGAGCTAAGCACTTCGTATGCATTATCTCATTTAACCCAAACAATAATACTCATAGGATTAATTAACCTATCTACTTTTACACACAGGCAATCTGCAGCCCAGAGAAGTAATTTGCCCAAGATCAGAGAGCTAACAAGAAACAGAGCCGAGGGCCTGTTCAGCCTTCAAAGCCCATGGAGGAATTTTCCCTTATATTACATGACTCATTTCTAACACGGCCAAGCCCGTAAGGAGTATCAGTAACACAAAAGTTTGGTGAAGTTTTCTTCCTCGTTTTGCAGTGCAAGCATGCCCGAATACTTCATCTGGGTGATTTATATTAGTGGGAAGTGCTTAAAACCAGATTACACTTTTCACTTTGCCTATCTCTAAAATGCATTTAATAGGCCACAGGTAAACTGTGATACTTATTAAAATGTACTTTTTAGTGCATTCTAAATAGCTGTGATAGCTTCACTGTGAATTTTAAATTTGCACTGCATTTCTTTTTACTCTGGAAATACAATTTATATGATTCCTCCCTAATATATTTCTTACCTGATTTGTATTTCATGGCTCAGTCTCTGCAGCTGATACATACTAATGATGATATACACTATAGTGGACTAGGGAAAGGATAGTGTCGATCCCCTCCAAAGAGAATGTGGGGTGTGATAAGATTAATTCACTTCTACAGAGCCTTTTAAGACTCAGGAAAACACTGTACTAATGTTTTGTTGTTTGCCATTTCAGAAACTTACACGAACATAGAATATGTCGTATACAACTAGTGTCCTAGTACTTCTATGTAAACCAAGTTGCTTTATTAAATTACACTTTCAATGCCCTAAATGAAAATCCTATTGAACGGGTTAGATATCCCAAGCCATTGCATAAAATCACACACTTACCTCTTACCATTTTGTCTGCTAAAATGAGATTACAGTGTCTCTGATAAAGGAAGAGATGAAAAGTTGCCATAAAATGGCAACTGGAGAGGAATAAAGGCAAAGGAACAATCTGGATTATTTGCTTTGTTGAGAGTGGAGGACAGCTATGGTTGGATATAAATCTATTAGCCTCAGGCATGTGTGTTTTACCAAGAGTTAATGGAGCTTGCAGAATGCGTAACCGGCATCACCATGCCCTTTATGATCTAAATAAGATTGGCTCTAACTCCCATTTCATCTCAACCCCCCACCACAAGATAAGATATCTGTGTATGCATGCCTTTCTGCCACCTCTGATTTAGAATCCTGCTTCTGTGAAATTCACTCTACTTCTGTATTATCTCCTCATCCATTCCCTGTTCTGCACTGCAACCACCCTCCTAAGGAGCAGCTCAGGTCTCTCCATCTACACAAACCATTCTCTGTCTCTCTGTTTCGGTCTCTGTCTCTTTCTGTGTGTCTCCCTCTCTCACGCGCACATATACATATTCACCACATGTACACACACATGCTTAAATTCACACACATGCATGCACACATATGGGCACACATACACATGCACATCACTTACAGAAGCTGTGCATTTGGGTGAGCAATGTACTTGACTGAGAATTTCAGAGAACTGCAAGAGGTGGAAGAGTTACATGACTAAAATGCAGCCCCTTCAAACTGACCATTTATCATCTCCGGGCACATTCCTTAGCCCTCCTTTCCACTAACAGGAGCACTTCACTGGCCTCTGGCCACCGCACTAGCTCCTCTCTCTTTTCTCCTTGTTCCTAAGCCTCAATATCTAATGCACAACAATTTTGAAATTCCTTTGGTTGTCTTAACTCCTGCAAGCCCTCAGTGCTCCCCGTCACATCCCCAAATGACTTGTCAAGATACTTTCCTAAAATAGTTTCCATCTTGAGAATAATTCTGGTAGCAGATGTGAAAATAATACATTATTCTACCACCTACAAAACTCTTTCTTCCCTACCTACTTTTTTGCAACTAGATATCTAGTAGCCAGGACAATCAACAAATGCTATACTCTGATTTGATAAAGCTCAGTAACAAAAATAATCATTAAATAATTCAAAAAACAATCCATCTTTATGAGCATCTCCCTAAATACTTTGCTGGCCTGAGCTGTGTTGAACACACACAGGGCATACCTGTATATTGTTTGGCTTGGAACCCAAACCATCTAGAGGCCCCATCAATTCTGTGGCTCTCAACTGTACTCAGGGACAGCCGATGATCCACCAACCACAAGATTTGAAGCCTAGAAGACAGACAGAGGTTCAATAATCCAAGAAGACTGTTGACAGGAGGTGCCAAGAGCATGAGTCCGTGTCAAAACAGGGGCCTGCCGAAGACTGTCCTTGGCGGGAACTGGAGAAGGCCATGCCAAGTGGTGGGGACTGCAAGATAATTCAGCAGAAGTGGCATGGAGGGAACAGCTGGAGTGTCACTTTCAAACCTTCATCTCTCACACCAATACCCAAATTGAATAGGGCAGGAAGAAAATAGAACAAAGGCATCAGCAGATGCAAGCCCAAAGAGCTAAATGTCATCTTTGCTGTTGCAAAAAGAGAAGAGAGGAAGGAGGGGATGGATTTCCTGGATCCATAATCTTAAACATGGGGCCAATTCTGGGTCAAAAACACTCAAGGTGATGCACAAAAAAAGCCTGCTGCCTCCGTCACCAGCGTCTTCTGCTTTGGTCTTTCCTTGCTTTCCTTGACCAGGTCATTCTCTCTCGCCTCTGCCCACTCTCCTGTCATCCCACATTTGCCCATAAATACACACACTCACACACTCATGGAAGACCAGTCCTGTAACTTTTACCTCCATATGAAAGCCAGGAGGCTTCCTACACCTCTCAGGCATAGTTGTGCTTTTACCCTGTGAGAGGAAAAATGCCATATTGGCAGAGACTTCAAGATTTCATCCCTCCTGCCCAGGGAATAGGGTAAAGGGGTGTGCGGGTTTATGATGTGCCCACGTTTTTCTCAGTAAATGTTCCTGTTCATTCTGAAAATCATTCTGTGACTCTGCCGGCTTCCTTTTTCAGTACAAAGGGAGAAGCTTAGCCAAGGATTATGAGCAATTTGGGAGGTATCATTTCCCTGCCAAGTTGCCAAGTCACGAAGGAAATTCAACTTGTCTAGTGACAAGGCGTTTGCAAAGAGTGATGGCTTGGGAGATCTCTGAAAGCAGTGGCTGGAAACTGCAGAGGGAAATGAAATGCACATTCCTGGAGGAAATCTTCAGAGCTCTCCTGCTGCTCTAGCATCCACTCATAGAAAGCCTGGTGCAAGGTCTGAGAAGTAGACATTCTCAGGCCTCATCCTGGTCACCTCATGGGCAGCATTAGATGCCCCAAGAAGCTCTTCCCCTCAATTCCTTCTCCCTTGTCTCTCTCCTACCATCTGTCTCCTCTCCCTGACCTCTAAATACCAGAACATCCCAGGGCTCAATCCTTGGGGCTCTCTTCTACATCAAATCTCATTCATACTTCCAAGAACCATCCATAGGCTGATAGCACTCAAATTTGTAACACCAAACAGACCCCTCACCTTAATCTCAAATTAGGATATCCAACTGCCTACTCAGCATATTATCTGGATGTCTGATAGGCATCTTAGACTTCACATGTCCCAAACAGAACCCTTGGTCTCTGCCCAAAGCATGCTCCTCCTTGCTCTTGTTCATCTCAGTAGATGGAAAAGCCATTTTTCCAACTGCTCAGGCTAAAATCTTAAGAGTCATCCTTGAACTTAGCTCTTTCTCATATACCTTATATCTGGACCATCAGCAAAGCCTGCTGGTTCTACCATCTAAATTGTGTCTAGAATCCAACCACTTTTTACCACCTCATTCATCACTACCATTTCGGTACCAACCACCATGTCTTGGCAACTGGATCACTGCAGTCACCTCCCAGCTGGCCTCCAAGGGTCCATATCTTCTGCAGTGTGCTGCGCACAACAGCCACATCTTCTGTGAGTCAAATCAAGCCATTTCCCTGTTCAAACCTTCCAAGGATTTCTTATCTTACTCAGCATAAATTGCTATACGATCTGGCCCTTGCCATTTATCATTTTCTTTTTTTTTTTTTAATTCTTAGCACTTAGTCATACCTGCCATATTATGTAGCGGTTGTATAGTCCAGAACAGGAGTCAGCACACTGCAGCGCCTAGGCTCACCACCTGTGTTATAAACAAAATTCTATTGGAAGGCATGCATGCCCCTTCACAAAGACTGTCTCCCTGGCCAAACTTCAGTTTCTTCTGAGCCCACTTCTCAACCAGGGCTTGACCTTAGCCTGCCTTCCTGCCCTCAGCCCCCAGAGCCCAGTTTTAGTAAGAATCCTGCTAAGTCAGTTCAGCAAAAATCCTCCCATCCTTAATACCTGATCAAATTCCTCACCCTTCACCCTTCACCCTTGATATCTAAGTCCTAAGAATTCTGTTGTTAGGTTCGTTTGGCAAGAATCCTTCTTCCCCTGATGTCTAATCAAGTTTCTCTTAGCAATTTTCCATCCCCTAACCCCCTCATTGTGCTATGTTTGGAACTGAGCAATTCTATACTGAAGTCCCTCTTACTTACTACAGTAGCTTGAATAAAATCTGTCTTGCCATTTTTAACAAGCATGCATTGCAAGATTTTTCTCTTGCACCACTCATTGCAGATTATCTCTGGCTGCATTAGGGCTATAATGGCAGAGTTGAGTAGTTGCAACACATTGTATGGCCAGTAAAGTCTAAAATATTTACTGTCCGGTATTTACAGAAAAAGTTGGCCAATTGATCCCTGTTCTCAAATGTAAATTCCATGAAAACAGGGACTTCGAAAATGTTCAATAAATGTTTGTTAAACAAACAATAAATGAATATGAGATAAAAGTACAAAACAGTGACTGGATTTCTAACAGAAGTGTTAGAATTTGACATCCAAGTGAATGTCCTGCAAAAGACAAGGATTGTAATAATAATAAGGTAATGGGATGGTTTTCGTTGAAAATGGATTAAACACTTTTGATGCTGCAAATGATTTCTGCCTTCGAAGGGAGGAGGTTTGAATTTATTTGCAGGGAAGACCATATTTTGGTTTAGGAAAACTACCCCACATAAGCAGTTTCCACATGTTACCACTGGGGAAGAGCTGTGTGGAGGAACTGGAATGCTGATGTTCCAGACTGTTTCAGTAAATAATGCGCATCGGGGGTTTCTTTCAGCAGAGCTATGGGCTCTAAGTTAAGGAGAGGAAAAAAATAAGAACAAAACCACCCACAAACTCTCGCTTCTCTCTGAGTGCTAAGGGAAGTGTGTTCTGAACCTAAGGAAGGAAGGTGCCTGGGGTCTTCCCAGTGCTGGAGGAGGAGCTGTCCTTCACTTGTGGTGTCTAGTCTAGAGGTAGGCAGGGAAGTGGACCTAAGAGAGACTGTATGAGATAGTCCTAAGCTTGGGAGTTTGTATATAGTGACTAGTGGAGGCTTTAAGTTGTTCTCTGTGGTTTTGGGGTCTGTAAAGTGCTACCAGGAATTAGAGGACAAGCTAGAGATGAAAGGGCAAAGGGGAGAAAGAAGCTCATGCTCACCCCAAAGCCAGAATGGGGGTACTGGAGAGGGACATGAGCACAGGGCAGCCTTGCTCCTGGAGAGGCACCCCTAAGGCCCACCAGGAAGTGGGGCAGCAGTGTGGGCATGTCACAGGCAGGCTGGAGAACAATGGAGAGAACCAGTCTTGAGCACAGTTGAGAGACAGCCCTTCAGACAACTCTTAGAATTACTCTGGGGACTGGAATTCTACGGTCAAGACAGTGTAGAGCTTACAATATGGATACTTAGAAACGTGATCTTATTTTGGATCATATCCTACTGAGACTATGACATTTAGCTTACAATAAAGCTGGCAATTTAAAGAACATTATTTTAATGACCACGATTAAGTGTTCATTTATCCATTCAATTAATAAATATTGATTGAGTGCCTGCCACACACCCACTATTGGACTGGGGATGGAGATCTAGTGTGGAGCCCAAGAGACATGGCTGTGTTCTTGGGAGCATATCGTCTAGTGCAGGAGGCAGACAGTAAACCAGAGTTACACAAATATTTATGCGTGTGTGATAAATGTTGCAAAAGAGAAACACAGGGTGGGAGGCACATGGGTGGATGGATGGATGAATGAACAGGCTTTCCAACTTTCCTATAATCCTAAGTTCTTCCAAATGGTTATTGTTTCAGGGACATGTCTCATCCTAGCTGCTTGGCTGGGTAACTCCATCGTACACTCTTGATGAATCTCCTTCCCTTAGTCAGATCTTGCCTCTTCCACACCATCGCTATGCCTCATACCTGCAGTAAGGAAGGAGCTGTCACTTCTCAGCCTCATTCACCAGACTGATGACTCCAAGGTAACTTTCTAAAAATGGGGAGGTGACCAGCCTCCCAGCAGCCTTCCATGAGGGCACCGTTCTGTGGGCTCCTGGATTGTTTATAGACATACCTGATACGGTTTGGATGTTTGCCACCTCCAAATCTCATGTTGAACTGTGATCCCCAGTGTTGGAGATGGGCCTAGTGGGAGGTGTTAAGGGTCATGGCTTGGTGCCACCCTGATGGTAATGAGTGAGTTCTTGCTCTGAGTTCATGTGAAACATGTTATTTAAAAGACCCTGGCATCTCTCCCCACCCCCTCTTGCTCTACCTCTCGCCATGTGACATGCTGGCTCCCCCATCACCTTTGACTATGATTAGGAGCTTCCTGAGGTCTCACCAGGAACAAATGCCAGCACAATACTTTCTATAAGTCCTGCAGAACTGTGAGTCAACTAAACCTTTTTTTCTGTATAAATTACCCAACCTCAGGTACTTCTTTGTAGCAGCATAAGAATGGCATAATACAATACCCAAAGAGGCTGATTCTCCAGTGGTTTCACTCATTGTTATAAAAATAAAATGGTCTTACTTTCCCCAGTAACTTTCCTGCAGCAAAGAGTCTGCTCTGCAAACACCTCCCTACTGGAAGAAAGGGGATTTTAGTAATATCTCAACCCAGTTCCATCACTTCTTGGTCACTTTCAATTATTAAAACAGTGTAATTCCAGTTCTTAAAGACTTGTCTTCATTGTAGCTTTGCAAACTCATGTTTGATTCAAATCCCTCCCCACAGGCAGACGAGACTTGGGACAGAGGGACTTGGCTCACTCTCTCTTTCTCTTTCTGGTTCCCACTGCTGCGGTGCTGGGGCAGAAGGATAGAGAGAGTTGGCCTGGATGCCAATTCCTGAGCTGCCTCTGGTCAGTCTGCCAGCTCCATTTTGTTGGTTGCCTCTATTTGTTTGTTTACCCCTGCCTGGACACCAGTCCACTTTATGTGTAAGGGGCCCTTGGGAACACATTTGTGGATTCTCAGAGGGAGGAGGGTCTGCAGAGCCTCCTTGCTGCACAGTACCCCTAACATAAACCCTGCTGGGTTTGTGCTTTCCCTACCTCCTCAGCACCCCCAGAGACCTCAGGGACCCCTCTCCCAGGAGGCATCCTCACCAGCTGAACAGATCTTTTGGGGAGACCTATATGACAGAGAGCTCTACCTCCTGGGCATCCACTAGAACCACAGGATGCTCACAGGTCCCAACCACGCCTGCGTGCAATGTGAGCAGCTTCTCCAGGGCCGTGTCTGGGCTCCATCTTCTCTCTCCAGTCCCTGCCTCTACACTCCAGAAGCTTCGATGCTTGGGTGAGGAGACAACAGGTGACCACTAGTTCCCAAGTGAGGGTAGCTGGGAATAGTTCAGGCACCCTCTGTGGATCTGGAGCCTCCCACCCTTATTTTGAGGAGGAGAGAAAAGGAACAGTCACTCGATTCAACAATCAACAATACCTTCCCCATTAGAGGCTACTTTTCTCTCCATGAGGGAGATCAGCCATCTTTTCACCTGGAGAGAATTGGAGCAACAGGGATAGGGCCAGTTCTCTAACTGGTGTCTCTCATAAAAACACGCCTAAATGGGACAGGTCCAACTGCTGACACTTCTTTGAACTCAGGACATGGGGTGCTTAGCACCTTTGGGTCTCAGCTGTGGGGCTTTGCAGGCAATTCTAGGGGCAAATAGCCCTACTTCACACATTACCCCAGACTGTTACACTATTCTTTTGTTGTTGTTGTTGTTTAGAAGGAGTTTTCCAGGCTGGAGTGCAATGGCATGATCTCTGCTTACTGAAACCTCTGCCTCCCGGGTTCAAACAATTCTCCTGCCTCAGCCTCCCAAGTAGCTGGGATTACAGGTGCATGCCACCATGCCTGGCTAATTTTTGTATTTTAGTAGGGACGAGGTTTCACCATGCTGGCCAGGCAAGTCTCAAACTCCTGACCTCAGGTGATCTGCCCTCCTTGGCCTCCCAAAGTGTTGGGATTACAGGCGTAAGCCACCGTGCCTGGCTTTGTTACACTGTTCTTAACAGCTTAAGACCAAACCGGATAGGAGTATTAAAATTCAAAAACATTGCACTGAAAATCTGGGTAAAGCCAACAGGAGGCCCCTGTGTGTCTCTGGTTGGAGCTCTCAAAGGTCCATGACATTTCACTGGGTAATAAAAGAGGACAACTCAGGTCTGTCATTTTCACCACATTTTCACTGTGACAAAATGAAAGTGCCCCCTCCTCCAATTCTTTTTTTTTTTTTTTTCCCAGATGTAGTCTTGCTCTGTTGCCAGGCTGGAGTGCAGTGGCGCGATCTCGGCTCACTGCAACTTCTGCCTCTTGGGTTCAAGCGATTCTCCTGCCTCAGCCTCCCAAGTAGCTGGGACTACAGGCGCCCGCCACCATGCCTGGTTAATTTTTGTATTTTTAGTAGAAACGGGGTTTCACCATGTTGGCCAGGATGGTCTCGATCTCTTGACTTCATGATCCACCTGCCTCAGGCTCCCAAAGTGCTAGGATTACAGGCGTGAGCCACCGCACCTGGCCCCCTCCCCCGGCCCCCTCCCCCAATTCTTATGCTGAAGCCCTAACCCCCAGTGTGATGGTATTTGGAAGCAGGGCCTTTAAGAGGCGATTAGGACTAGCTGAGGCCATGTGGGTAGGACCTCATGGTGGGATTAGTGCCCTTATAAGAAGAGACACCAGAGAGCTTGCTCTCTGTTCAGCTGGTGAGGATGCAGTGAGAAGGCAGTTGTCTACAAGCCAGCAAGACAGCCCACATCAGACACATGAGCTGGCCGTGCCTCAGTAGAGGACTTTCCAGTCTCCAGTGCTGTAAGAAGTAAACGTCTCTTGTTTAAGCCACCTGTGTATGGCATTTTGTTATAGCAGCCAAAATGGACTAAGACACTAGCAGATCAGGAAATGAATGTCATCTTGGGCTGCACTGGCAGAGGTGCCAGATATGAGGGTCTTGTCTCCCTGCCTTTTGTACCAGTAGCACTGTACATCTGACATCCCAGAGCAGGCCAGGCACTGGAGAATCTGAGGTGGATGCTGTGCCCATCAACCCTTGAGTGACTGTTGGTTTAGGGAAGGAGGTGGATCTGGAAACAAATCCTCACACCACAGGGGGAATGAGCAGCAACAGAGCAAGCAGCTCTCTTCAGAGAACCGGGAACACATAGGCATGACATTTGTCCTGACTTTCGAAGACAAATTAGATCAAAAGGACAATGTTAGGGGAGAGGTGAGGAGAGACTACATTAGTTCTTCAAACAAGACTATAAATGGAAGTGTCCGATTTATTTTTACACCACTAGTACCAAAGAACTCCTAAAATCCCCTGTCAGAGAGAATACATACTTCTTCCCAAACAGTCCTGAGAAGTGGCCTTTATCTATTCAAAGGACTTTGGAGTGGGATAAGAATTAGACCTTCTCAGAGTTGATTCTGATCTGGAATCAGAATTAGTTGACGAAAGTTTTAGAAAAGCATATTTTGGGCTCAAAACAAACACTTCCTAATGATTGTAGCTATATAGCCTGCTTTCTATATAGTTATAATCATTAGGAAGCATTTGTTATCTCTCTTTAGCTTCTGTCTGAAGGATGCCTCCTTTGTCTTCTGGATGAGGACAGACACCTATCAGGACAGTCAGACAGGAGCTAAATCATCACCCATGAGAGATGCAGAAGCACGGGTTCCCCCTCATGCAGGTTCCAAGTCAACTTTCAAATTACTCAAAGGTTTCCTAATTCTGTTTTGAAGAAGGGACCACTCATATGGATTGCTCATTTCCAACGTGCTTATTAAACAATAATCTCCGTAGAGCCCACAGGTCATCAGAACAAGAAAAGCCTGCCAAAGAGGACTGTTTATAAAAGGATCTCATATGCCAAATCATCCATTTGTTGTTTGGACCTATGGTCAAAGGATTGGAATTCTTGCTCTGGGACTCTGGGGATGGAGTTAAGAGGGTTGCTGTCAAAAAATATAAAATTAAAATTAAAAGCTTCTTATTTTTATGTGATTAATGATAAAGAGAGGCATTTTCTTTCTTCAAAACTTCTTAACTTTCCACATGGTTGCCATGGTGATCTGAGCTGGTGCCTGACTCCTGCTAGGAGAGCCCAGGCTCCCTGCTGCAGTGCAGTGAGTTTCCAGGCTTGGCTGACACTCTCCGCTTCTCTTCAGGGACCTGGGAGCCCTGTCTGCCAGTGGAGGCTATGTCTTACTTTAGTCCAAATAATAAAAGGAGAGAATTCCAACCCCGGCCTTTTGTCTTTTAAATAACTTTTAAAATAGCTTTTTAGAAATGCTACATGACACATCGTAAACACATGTACTTATACATACACAAATACAGGACAGTGCAAATAATGTAAAATCACCTGAAATTCCATTCAAAGAGGACCTCTGTTAGGATTTTGAACACACTTACTTACGTGTGCGTGCTCATATATACACTGCTTTCTATATCAAATGGGATCATACTGTATTTGATCTTCTGAAACCACATTACTCAAAATTGCTATGGTCATTAATCTTTAGCAATAAACATAACAAAAATTAATATTCATTGAAAATGAAAAAGAAAATATTGTATAACTTCATTTAATTATCATAATACTCCAGCCAAGTAAGTTACTATCTGTTATGATTATGCCTATTTTACTGTTACTATCTCTGGTTTACAAGTAGCAAAAGTGATGCATTAAAAGATTAATTCCCAAGATCACACAGCTACTAAGCGGTAGAATCAACTGCACTCTGCTTCCAAAGTTTATGTACTTAGTTGACCCATGATACCATCTCTGAGCAATGCTACTCTTCTTCAAAGGCAGTATAATATTTTGTGGTGTACATGTGCTATAATTTATTTACTCAGTCCCTTTTTGATGAGCAATTAGTTTGCAAAACTTTGCAACTACAATCAATACTCTCATAGACATGCTTGCATATACCACCTCTCAACCTCCTGGGTTACCTCCTTCCTTAGCAGACACTCCTTGTAGTGGGATTATTCAATCAGATGATTTTCTCTGCCCTTTACAAAGGTTTATAAAGGTTGTTTACAGTGGTATAAAAGTGCCTCATCTGCCGCATCTTGGACAATACCAGATTTGTCATTGCCGATTTCAGTTGCAGTTCTTGCCATAATAAGGTTGCACAGCCTTTCCTTTCTATTGACATCTTGATTTTCTTTGAGTTACCTGTTTTTTCCTTTGCCTGCTTTTTATATAAGGGTGTTCATATTTTCCTGATTCACTTTTCACAGCTCTATGTACATGCTAGTGTGCATAATTATGGGAAGTAGAGAAAATTAGCTCCTTCAGCACCTGTCCTAACCTCCCATTCCAGAAGAGGTAAAACCCACATTTTCCAGACTCCCTTGCAGCTAACACTTCAAATGTGATGTTATTCCACCACTTGGACATAATGGCAGGAGCCTTGAGAGAGAAAGTCAGTCGATGAGGCACATATGTTACTCACTTTTGCTGCTGTGGAGTCAAAGGGCTTGGTGTGGCCCATGATCCAACAGTTCTGGCCACAGCTTCCTGATCTGTGGCTTACAGCTGTGGCCCTGTGACAATGACCAGCAGAAGAGATCACAGCCTCCTCAGCAGCCTCCTAGGTGAACCAGAGCAGCAGTTGGCTTGGCAGGCTAGTTTGAAAATTTTCTCCTTTGGCCCTTACAATTATTTAATAATCACCTAATTCTGTACATTAAATTATTTCCTACATAAAGAACCAGAGTGGGTTCCATAATCCATAACTGAACACTGAACACTAAATGTTAAACCATGCTAAACATATCTTATGAATACTTTCCAGGTTTGTCATTTGTCTATCAATACTGTTTTCACTGCTTCTCTGCCATTTAAATAATGTTTGTAGTAATATTTTGAAATTCTTTCTTTGTGATTCCTGGTTTATAGCATTCCTGAAAACACTTGTAATTCCCAAGTTTACAAAAGCAATGTTTTCTCTTATTACTATTACTTACTAATTGCAATCTGCATGAGTTGGAGAATAAGACAACTACCATAATCAACAGTCCTGCTTATTTTTTATTTATTTATTTATTTAAACTTTCAAGTTTAGTGTTACATGTGCAGGTTTGTTATATAGGCAAACTCGTGTCATGGGGGTTTGTTTCATCACCCAGGTATTAAACCTAGTATCCGTTAGTTACTTTTCCTGATCCACTTCCTCCTCCCTCCCTCTACCCTCAGGTAGGCCCCAGTGTTTATTGTTCCCCACTAGATGTCCCTGTGTTCTCATCATTTACCTCCCACTTATAAGTGAAAACATGTGGTATTTGGTTTTCTGTCCCTGCATTAGATTGCTAAGGATAATGATCTCCAGCTCCATTCATGTTCCTGCAAAGATCATGATACTGTTCTTTTTTTTTTTTTTTGAATATTCATTTTTTAATCATTGCTCAGTGCTGGAAAAAAGACTTAGTTTTAAAATAAATATTCCATTTCACTGGGTTCTCACATATCAATTGGGTAGCAGATGTTCTTGTTATTGTGTTTGAGGAAACCCACATCTTGAAACATTAACTTCGTAATTCTTCCTTTCTCCTGTGTTCAGGATGAGTTGATGGCAGAACTTGAAGAATTGGAACAGGAGGAATTAAATAAGAAGATGACAAATATCCGCCTTCCAAATGTGCCTTCCTCTTCTCTCCCAGCACAGCCAGATAGAAAACCAGGCATGTCCTCCACTGCACGTCGATCCCGAGCAGGTATGGATACTGTTCTTTTTATGGCTGCATAGTATTCTGTGGTGTGTACGTACCACAATTTTTAATCCAGTCTACCATTGATGGGCATTTAGGTTAATTCCATGTCTTTGCTATTGTGAATATCGCTTTGTGAATAGCAAAGACATGGAATCATGTGCTGCAATAAACATACGTGTGCATGTGTCTTTATGATAGAATGATTTATATTCTTTTGGGTATGTACCCAGGAATGGGATTGCTAGATCAAATAGTAGTTCTGTTTTTAGCTCTGTGAGGAATTACCACACTGCTGTGGCATCCACAGTGGCTGAACCAATTTATACTCCCACCAACAGTGTATAAGTGTTCCTGTTTCACTACAACCTCTCCAGCATCTGTTATTTTTTGACTTTTTAATAATAGCCATTCTGACTGGTGTGAGATGGTAGCTCTTTGTGGTTTTGATTTGCATTTCTCTAATGATCAGTGATCTTGAGCATTTTTTCATACACTTCTTGGCTGCATGTGTGTCTTCTTTTGAAAAGTATCTGTTCATGTCCCTCACCCACTTTTTAATGGGGTTGTTTTTTCTTGTAAATTTGATTAAGCTCCTTATAAAAATGCTAGATGTTAGACCTTTGTCAGATGCATAGTTTGCAAAAATTTTCTTCCATCTGGCAGATTGTCTGTTTACCATGTTGACAGTTTCTTTTGCTAAAGTGCAGAAGCTGTTTAGTTTTATTAGATCCCAACTGTCAATTTTTGCTTTTGTTGCAATTGCTTGTGGCATCTTCATCATAAAATATTTGCCTATTCCTATTCCAGAATGTTATTGCCTTCCAGAGTTTGTCTTCCAGGGTTTTTATAGTTTTGGGTTTTACATTTTAGTCTTTAATCCATCTTGGGCTGATTTTTGTATATGGTATAAGGGAGGGGTCCAGTTTCAATCTTCTGTATATGGCTAGCCAGTTATCCCAGCACCATTTATTGAATAGGGAGTCCTTTCCTCATCGTTTTTTTTGGTCAAGTTTGTTGATGATCAGATGGTTGTAGGTGTGCAGCCTTATTTCTGGACTTTCTATTCTGTTCCATTGGTCTATGTGTCTGTTTTTGTACCAGTACCATGCTATTTTGGTTACTGTAGCTCTGTAGTACAGTTTGAAGTTGGGTAGCATGATTTGTTCTTTTTCTTAGGATCGCCTTGTCTATTCAGGCTCTTTTTTGGTTCCATATGAATTCTAAAATACTTTTTCTAGTCATGTGAAGAATGTCAGTGGTGGTTTGATAGGAGTAGCATTGAATCAATAAATTGCTTTGGGCATTTTAATGATGTTGATTCTTCCTATCCATGAGTCTGGAATGTTTTTCCATTTGTTTGTGTCATTTCTGATTTCTTTGAGCAGTGTTTTGTAATTCTCATCATAGACATCTTTCACCTCCCTGGTTAGCTGTATTCCTAGGTATTTTATTCTTTTCGTGGCATTTCTGAATGAGATTGCATTCCTGATTTTGCTCTCACCTTGACTGTTGTTGATGTATAAAAATGCTAGCAATTTTTTATGTTGATTTTGTATTGTGAGACTTTGCTGAAATTGTTTATCAGGTTAAGGAGTTTTGGGCCAGGACTATGGGGTTTTCTAGATAGAATCATGTCATCTGCAAATAGTAATAATTTGACTTCCTCTCCTTCTATTTGGATGCCCTTTATTTCTTTCTCTTGCCTGATTTCTCTGGCCAGGACTTCCAATACTATATTGAATAGGAGTGGTGAGAAAGGGCATCCTTGTCTTGTGCCAGTTTTCAAGGGGGATGCTTCCAGCTTTTGCCTATTTATTGTAATGTTGGCTGTGGGTTTTTAATAGATGGCTCTTATTATTTTCAGGACTGTTTCTTCAATACTTAGTTTACTGAAAGTTTTTAACATGAAGGGGTGTTGAATTTTATCTAAAGCCTTTTCTGCATCTACTGAGATAATCATGTGGCTTTTGTCTTTAGTTCTATTTATGTGATGAGTCACATTTATTGATTTGCATATGTTGAACCAACCTTGCATCCTAAGGCTAAAGCTTACTTGATGGTGGTGGATAAGCTTTTTGTGATGTGCTGCTGAATTTGGTTTGCCAGTATTTTGTTGAAGATTTTTGCATCAATGTTTATCAAAAATATTGGCCTGAAGTTTTCTTTGTTGTGTCTCTTCCAGGTTTTTGTATCAAGATGATGCTGGCCTCACAGAATGAATTTGGGAGGAGTCCCTGCTCCTTAATTTTTTGGAATAGTTTCAATAGGAATGGTACCAGCTCCTCTCTGTACATCTGGTAGAATTTGACTTTGAATGTATCTGGTACTTGGCTGTTTTTGATTGGTAGGCTGTTTATTACTGATTCCATTTCAGAGCTTGCTACTGGTCTGTTCAGGGATTCAATTTCTTCCTAGTTCAGTCTTGTGAGGATGTATGCATGCAGAAATTTATCCATTTCTTCTAGATCTTCTGGTTTATGTGCATAGAGGTTTTCATAATATTCCGATGGTTATATTTCTTTGGGGTCAGTGGTAATATCCCCTGTGTTGTTTCTAATTGTGCTTATTTAGATCTTCTCTCTTTTCTTCCTTATTAGTCTAGTTAGTGGTGTATTTTATTAATTTAAAAAAAAAAAAAACAACTCCTTGAATTGTTGACCTTTCAAATGATTTTTTTGTCTCAGTCTTCTCCTTCAGTTCAGCTCTGGTTTTGGTTATTTCTTATGTTCTGCTAGCTTTGGGCTTGGTTTACTCTTGGTTCTCTAGTTCTTTTAGTTGTGATGTTAGGTTATTAAATTGAGATTTTGCTAAATTTTTGATGTAGGCATTTAGTGCTGTAAATGTCCCTCTTAACACTGCCTTGGCTGTGTTCCAGAGATTCTGGTATGCTGTATCTTTGTTCTTTACTATATTGACTATTTTGTCTGTCAGCTGCTGTATCATTTTGTTGTGATTCTTAGCTTTGGTGGATTGGGTTTCAGTGTACTGCATCTTGATGCTTTTCAGTCTTATCCATATTCTGAATTCTATTTCTGTCATTTCATCCATCTCAGCTCAGTTCAGAACCCTTGCTGGAGAACTAGCACAGTCTTTTGGAGGAAAAAAGACACTCTAGCTTTTTGAATTGTCAGAGTCCTTGCACTGGTTCTTTCTCATCGTTGTGGGCTGATGTTCCTTCCATTTTTGAAGCTGCTGTCCTTTCAATGGGTTTCTTTTTTCTTTTATCCTATTTGATGATCTTGAGGGTTTGATTGTGGTATAGGTGTGTTCAGTTGACTGGCTTCATTTCTGGAGTATTTTAGGGAGCCAAGGTTCAGTTCACAACTCCTGTACTGCACGCTCTAACTCTGGGAAACCAAAACAGGGCTTCAACTTTGTTCTCTGGTTCCTGGAGGTTAGGACCCCACTGCACTGGTGTGTGTTGGGGGGTAGAGGGAGTTGCTGAAGGGCTCCCTGACTGCTGGTCCCAGCACTCTGATGGATGGTGCCAGCCAAAGCTTTTCCTAGGACGGTAGCAGCCATCCTGTCCTCGTTTGCATGTGCCAGTAGCAGGCAGCAGCAGCCCGGCAGAGCACACACTCATGGACTGCAATAGAGTGCTAGCAGGTGCCAGGGTGCCAGCCTCTATGCGGGCATTCACAGCAGCGATGGAGACAGCACAACTCCGGGGATGGGGTCTCTGCGGGTGACTGTGCACACAGCTGCACTGGCGATGGTGGTAGCACGGGGCTGGGGCGCAGGGCGTGTTCACGCAGGCGAAGGCGGCCGCACAGGGCAGGAGAGGGTCTGCTGTTCTCCATCCTTAGTTTCACTCTGAGGGCAGTGTTGGTGCAGGAATGAGACGCTGGTAGAGGCGGGGCTGGAGGGTTGTGTGCCTGCCAAGGCTCAGACTGCAGTGGAGGTACAGCGGGAGACCGGAGGCGGGGGCGATGGGGGAGCGGAGGCATTCACTGTGGCAGCAGTGGCAGGGCAGTGTGCAGTCGCACATGCGCACTGGTGAGGTAGGGAGGGAAGGTAAGATCCGCCCGGGCACACAGCACCAGCAAAGCGGTGTGGCGGGTGGTCATGGGCCGGGTGAGCTGCAGTGAAGGAAGGAGCAGGCGGGCTGATGCGGGTCCACGGGGCCGCCCTGCTGGAGGTCTCGTCGCTGTCTGCCAGTACAGGAGCCAGGATGCAGGCCCTCAAGGCACCTGAGGCTGCACTGCCAGCAGACGCAGCCAGGCTGGGGCCCCGGGAGCGGCCAGCAGACCGAGGGTTGCTTAGGTTGGAGCAGCCACACCTGATGGGCAGCACTGCCCTGCAGAGTTCAGGTCCGACAGTTCCCCTGGAGCTAAAGTCAACTATGGGAGCAAGTGGAGCCTAGGGGATGGGCATCAGCCGCGCTCCACTACAGACGCTTCCACACCAAACCCTTTGGGCGCTTCACTGGCTGGAGTGCTGCCCCTACCATTTCTCCGAGTAGCTCTCCTTGCTCAAGTGTCCGTGGCTATCGAGAGGTCTCCTCATGCAGGGATTCCAGAGGCCTGTGGCAAGAGTAACTTGCTCCTTACCAGTTCAACTCACCCATCCCGTTCTCCCTGAGTCATCTAGGGCCAGGAACCAGTCCCTCCCCTTGTGCAGTAGACCCATGCACGGTTCAAAGCTCCCTCCCACTTCAGCTGGTTTCTGTGTCTTCTCTGGATCCACGCTCAGTGCCTTCCCTCTGAAGATGGTAGGAGTGCACCAGTCTTCCAGTTCCCTGGGTGGCAGCTGTTCCACCTGGCTGCATCTAGCCAGCCATCTTGCCCCAAGAGCCCGCTGATTGATTTTTAAGTGCCTTCTAAATCCACTTAAGTTGGGACTTTATTCTATGCTAGGGATTGGCAAACTTTTTCTGTGAAGGACCAGAGTGTAAATATTTTTGGTTTTGCCAGCCATATGATCCCTGTCACTACTTAACTCTGCTGTTGTAGCATGAAAGTCGCCGTAGATCATATGTAAATGTTGACTGGGGCTGTATCTCTGCGGGCCTTAGTTTCGCCTCTGCTAACCTTAGTCTGTTGACATCTGTTCTATATCCTCCATTTTTGGTTTATTCCTGGGCCATTTCCATGCTCACTGCATTGCCACAACTTTAAGTCCTTTCTTATTATACTTCTTTATAGAATTTTTCTGGCTATCCTTTAATGTCTATTCATCTAGAGGAACTTTAAAATTATTTTTAAGTTAAGAAAATCTTATTGGAATTATAATTGCAATATAATGTAATCCATAAATAAATTTAGAAAAAAATCCCATCCTTTCAAAATTATCATCAAATCTTCATTTATTCAAATATCCTATCATCATTAATTTTCTTCCTAGAGGGGTAGTGTAGGTGGACTCAAATCCGAGCTCTGCCACTTCTGAGTAGTGTGAGTTTGGGCAAGTTACTTCTCTGTGCTATTATTTTTCTCATCAGTAAATGGGAATAATAGTATCTCTCTTGCAGGGTTTGGGGAGGATTAAATGATTTGCACGGCACATGGAAAGCACTGTTCACTTGGTGCTCTAAATCTCTTGTTACATATGGTAGATAATAGTGGTTATTGCTGTGAGTATCCTCTTCTCTAACACTAAAAAATGGTTCTAGTGCTTCACCATTAGGTACAATGGAAAAATTCATAGAAATTACCCAAATATGATGTTACTATTTTACTGCTTATCTAGTATATGTATTGACTTTTATAAAATGCCTTTGCCACATCTGTTGTGGCACTTTCTTCCCTCCTTTACCCATCAACCTAGAGAATTCCACAAGCAGATTTCCACAATTGATCCATCTCTGATTTGTTAAAATGAACCTCACTTGGCTGTGGTGCTATCCTTTTATTCATTGCTAGGTTGTTTCTGCTTATACTTTATTTGGGATTTTCATATCAATATTCTCATAAAAGATTACATTGCATAGCTAATTGTTTTTAAGTGCCATTCTCACTCATTTTTTATACTAATGTTATGCTTGCTTCATAAAGATAATTCAGAAGGTTCACTTTCTCTGTTCCGAAACACTTTCAAACTGCCTAAGAGCCATCTGATCCTTAAAAATTTGAAATTCTCCAACTGGAAACTGTTTGTGCCTGATTTTTTATGATAACTGGCTCAATTTCTTCTGTAACAATTGGTCAGATTCATTTTTTTCAGTTCTTTTTGAGACCTTTTTTTTTTATTAAAGCCTTTTAAAGAAAAAGCATTCATTTATCCTAATTTCTCTATTTCTTGACAGATTATCTGTATTTGGATCTACTGGTTACAGAAAATCTATAAACCTTTTCTAGCTTATAATTGTTTCATTTTTATTATTTCTTTCCTTGTTTATTCATTGATTTTTAATTAAAAACACAAATCATTATTATATACATCTCACTCTGTGCTCGTCATAGAAACTTTACCTTACCTGTCCTCCTGACTTCAATCTAATGCCCAGCCTTTAATGGTCATTAGAAATGCCATCCAGCAGAAGCAGAAGCCCTAATGCTAGATGACACAAGATACGGAACAGGAGAAAAACGCAAATAAAAATCATGGTTTTGGGACAGGGGGCTTGTTAGGCTACAAGAATGGCTCCCAACTCTGACTATACAATTAAATTCACCTGGGGTGCTTCTAAAATTAAATACGAATGCCTTGACCCTTCACCAAACTAATCAACTCAAACTCTTTGGTAGAACCCAGGAATCCATATTTTAAGCCTCCTCAGATTATTCTAACATACATCCAGAGTTTAGAACAACTAGGTTCTGGAAATACAACAGGAGGGGAAAAAACAGCCTTCAGAGGAATATGGCCACATGGTCTCCAGCCCACATCCACCATTCAAAGACAAAGGTCCTAAGCTATGCCTGACCCACAGGCCTGCTTTGGGGATTCTATCCCAGATACAAGGACTTGGATCTCTCTGTAGGTGTCTAAGATGCAGGGTCACACCGTCATCACCTCCTAAGACAGGCTTATGACATTAGAAATACCTTAGGAACAACAGCAGCAAATAACAAAAACATGTACACAGAAATAGACAAGCTCTCTCCCAGTAGACACAGGAAAGCAAGGTCAGGGCCCAGAAACCACAGAAAGGAAATCCCTGCAGCTCACTGCTCTCTTCTATTCTACACAGAGTCATCATTTCCTTTAAAAAAAAAAAAAAAAAAGACACTTAGAACCATGGAAATAAATCCTGGGATCCTGGGATCCTGGGAGTAAGACTCAATGTCTCTCATCCATGATCTAGATTTGGTAACACTTCAGGAGAGCATTTTCAAATTTAATGCATGGCTCAAAAGAAAGTCTCTCAAACAAGAGAGGGTGAAAACTTTATTGAATAACACTTCTCCACTCAACCCTATCCCACTCCTCCCCAAAACACCCAAGAATCTTTCACTAACCTAACAGGTCAGCCTTTTCCTATTTTTTTCTTCCATTTTTTTGTTAAGCTAATTATCTTCGGTGCTAGATAACACATCAACTAGTCAGGCTTTTTAAATTCTTCATAACTAATCTAAGAGAAGTTTTATTTGTTTCATATGATATTCAACCCCAAAACCTCCAGCTTCCCTAGTAATTTAGGATAGAGTCAGACAGACTAGCCCAAGTCCCAACACTCACTATGTTTTTATCCATGGGCATGTTTTCAAATTTTAGTTTCAAATATTATCTACCTCAGAGGGCTGTTACAAGGATGAAATGAGATGACTCATGAAGAGTGCTTAACACCATGTCTGCCACCTCATAAACACTACATCTACCCAACCAACAGCTATTTATTTGTTGGATTATGCATTACGCATCAAGGGCTGTGTTAGGCACTACAGATACAGTGGCGCGTGAAATCAAACTTGATCCCTGCATTCATGGAGCTTATAAACCCAATTCTCAATAAATTCCCGCTGTTATTATTTCCAGATGCTAAGAATGGGAACAATCCATTCACTGCTAAAAATACATAGTTTAAGTGGTACAGCAAGAATTCATGAACTTTTACTTGAGCATGCTGATTCCCAAATGGCAGGTATTAGTACAGTGACGTTTCATGGGCAGAAACCACACAGCACTGAAGGGCTGGATAACTTTCTTTGATTAAACTTGAAATAACAGGGCCTACAAGTGTGTAGAGACAGCCTCAGAAGACTATCTTTCTGCTCTCAGGAAGTCTTCCCAGGGCATTTCATTACCCCTTCAGTCACTTTACCTCTCTGGGCTTTAGTTTCTCCTCTGCAAAATGAAGTAGCTGTGCCCAATGTGTTCTAAGATCTCTGCCAGCTCTCACACTTCTCAATAATTTAAACTGTGTGATTTTTGTTTGTTCCCTAAAAACAATGATGATTCAGGTCTGCCAGCTTTAGTATATTAATACTGACAACAACTAGGTAAAATGCTTGTCCACTGATTGAGATTTTAAATAACATTAACAAAAAACCCCGACATCCATTTTCCACTCCCTCCTTAGTAACTGAGCCCAAGTTGTATTTGAAGTGTTGATGTGCCCAGCTGAAAAGCCATATGTCTCAGCCTCTCATGTGAATTTCTGGCTAGAATTCTACTAAGTTCTGATCAATGACATATACATTAGTCATTCCCAGCAAGTCTCCTTAAATGGGAAGGGTCAAGTCCTTTCCCCCTAATGAGCAGCAATTTTAAAAAGAAATATGTTGAAGGTAAAATGCTATTGAAACATGAAAAAGAGAAATTTTCAAAAGTCACTATTTGTTTTAAAAATTTAGTTAAATATCACTATAACCCAGCAAGCCATAAGCATCTTCTTTAGACAACTAAATTAATGGATCTTTACACCTTTTACACTGCTGGGGATAAAATGTCATCACAGTTAAACTAATTGCAAGTTTTTTATTCAACATTCATTCAACAAGTATTTATGATTTGAATATTTCCCAGGCATTCTTCTACCCTCTACAAAAACAGCCAAAAATTCCTGTGCTCTAAGATAGTTATATTTTTATCATAAAATGTAATGCAGTGCTCCAAATAGATTTTACCTTTCATTTAATAATTTCAAGATGCATCTGTAGTAGAGTTCTAGGAGAAAGGCATCTGTAGTAGTCAGGGTTCGCCAGAGAAAACAGAACCAACAGGGTGTGTGTGTGTGTGTGTGTGTGTGTGTGTGTCTGTGTGCCTGTGTGTAGAGAGAGAGAGAGATTTACTTTAAGAAATTGGCTCGTGGAATTGTAGAGGTGTAGTGATATGGTTTGGCTGTGTCCCCACCCAAATCTCATATTGAACTGTAGCTCCCATAATTCCCACAGCGTGGGAGGGGCCCGGTGGAAGTTAATAGCATCATGGGGGTGGGTATTTCCCATGCTGTTCTCATAATAGTGAGTAAGTCTCATGAGATCTGATGGTTTTATAAATAGGAGTTCCCCTGCATACGCTCTCTGGCCTGCCGCCATGTAAGATGTGACTTTGCTTCACCTTTGCGTTCTGCCATAATTGTAAGGCCTCTCCAGCCACGTGGAACTGTGAGTCAATTAAACCCCTTTCCTTTACAAATTACCTGGTCTCGGGTATGTCTTTATTAGCAGTGTGAAAACAGACTAATGCATGTAGCAAATCCAAAATCTACAGGGTAGGCCAGCAGGCTGGACACCAAATTGCAGTCCAAGTCCAAAAACCATCTGCTTGCAGAATTCCTCCATAGAGAGGTCAGTCTTTTTCTATTAAAGCTTCCAACTGATGGGAGGAGGTCCATCCACAATATGAAGGGTAATCTCCTTTACCCAAAGTCTACTGATTTAAATATTCATCTTAAAAAAACACCTTCACAGAAACATTTAAAATGGTATTTGTCCAAGTATCTGAGTACTGTGGCTTAGGCAAGTTGACACACAAGATTAACCATCACATCATCTTAGTTTTATTTGCAAACCTTAATTATTTGCAAAGATAATCACAAGCTATATAAGAGGAAAGACACTTCTGGAGGGTCTGTGGCCTGAACCTACAAGAGGGAAAGAAGACTCTCAGTCAGTTTTGTGTTACTATAAAGGAATATGTGAGGCTGGATAATTTAGAAAGAAAAGAGATTTGGCCCATGGTTCTGCAGGCTGTACAAGAATCATGGCATGGTCATCCACTCTGCTTCTAGTAAGGACTTTCATGATGTGTGAAAAGATGGTGGAGAAGGTCTAAGGGGAAGTGGGTACATGTGAAGAGAGACCAAACCTGAGGGGCATCCTGACTTTATAAAAACCCAAATGAATCCATTTCTTGGGAACCAATCCAGTCTCATATGAGCAATAACTCACTCACTACTCCAAGAACAGCACCAAGCCATTCCTGATGGGTTCCCCACTCATGACCCAAATACCTCCCCACTAGGCCTCACCTCCCAACACCGCCACACTGGTGGTCAAATTTCAACATGAGCTTTGGTGAGGACAAATAAACCATACCCAAAACTATAGCAGGGGCTTCACCTGAGAAAGTGACCTTCAACTCACTCAGTCTTGCAGTAAATTTTCAAATTATTCTGGGATTGTTACTAGTTCCACCTAAGGAGTAGTCAAGCATATAGCTAGTCTCCAGAGTCATTAGAAACAGGCAAGTGAGGAGAGACACCTTGAGACCTTCCATTTGCAAAGTTCCTGACCATATTCCCACCGCCACCAGATAGTATCATAGGTAGCTAAGAACCCTGTGAGCCTCAGGGCCAGATATTGTGCAATGCTGCTTAGGGGGATGCCACTGGGATCCCCACATTGAAGTGCCATCTATATACTGGTAAGTTATTATTTACCTACATTTAAGGAATTTGTATCCTCTCCCTGTGTCTAGTAGGGTCTCTAATTGAGTGGCAGACAGCCTGTTTATCAAATAGAGTAGTAAATGGATTGTAATGAACTCAGAGATGCCAAAGCCTATGCTGATTTCCAAAAGACAAGGGATCACCTCACATATAAAATCATTAACATGGTCTTAACTACTACCCACATCCTGTTAAATATATACCATACAATGCAAAAACAATACTTAGTATATTCTGTTAAACAGATGCAGAAAGTAATAAACTGTCTCTTCAATATAATTTTCAAATCACTTAATTCTATATTTCTCTCCCCCAGTGAATGTGAAAACTATAAATAACCTGGTGGAAAAAAATCACTTCAAGTATCTTGTTCAACAATCAATCACAATCCCTCAAAGTGTTTGCATTTTTCCTAGTTGAATAGCAATTACCAATTCTATGGAGCATCAAGTTCAGTTTTATTGGAGAAGGAAGGAGACGGAGGAGGAGACAGAGGAGGAGGAGTGGGAGAAAGAGTGGGAGGAAACACTTCAGAACAATTTCAAATTATCTTTGGACTTAAACAGAGGTGCTATTTTCAGTATAATATGATCCAACTATAATATTCCAAACAAAGAAAGCCAGGCTTTCTTTCAAGTGAATGTAAAGCACTAACAAAGCAGAAGAAAAATCAAGTGTAAGGACGAAATCTACCTATGAGCAAAGGCTGTAGAACACTATGATTTTTAAATCCTGCTTTCATGATTTGGAGTAGTATAAATCACATCACAATGCTTGGGCCCCCCGGCCCCCATAGTTTAAACTACTACCAGTAGACCTGTGAGGATAATAAAAGATGGTCCTTTTTAAGCAGGTCACATGTTTAGAGAATGGAATCTGCTATAAAGCTTATGTATCTGTGTGTGTGTGTATATATATTTAACTTCATTAAATATATATACATATATATTACATATATATTAAATATATATATATTTAATGAAGTTAAATGAATTTGCAAAATAATTTCATTTGATGAAGCCATTTGGCCAAGTTTAAACATACAAGGCACTGTCTGGTCATCTTTCAGTGTGGGAAACAATACATGGCAAATCTCACTAAGAAAAAAAAACCTCTTCTGGTAAGCAACTTGGGCCTAATTAAATATTTGAATTAAATTTTAAAAATACACATGTTTAAATCAGCATTACAGAGTAAGAACTGGAAGGTGTCTCAGTGACTATCCAGCCTAATTTCTTTGTTTTACAGAAAGAGCAGTGTCAGTGATTCAACCAAAGTCAGATAAATAAGCAGCAGGTCTGGCATTCAACCCAGATTTTAGGACTCAACTTCAGTAATTTTACCATGGTGCTTTTCCAGGTGTTGTTGTTAGTGTGTAAAGTAACTTTGGCCACTTACAAAGTGGTTTCACTTAGAGGCTCTGATGAGTCTACTTAATTAATACAATTCATGGTTACTGGTAGCCATCTACCAGTACAGCCTATCTAATCAAACCTGATCAAAAATCAAGTCCTTGATGACCACCTATTAATATGTGGGCAGCAACACAAGGAATGTAGAAGCATAAGACATGCTTTATATCCAAATACTTCAAAGCTACTTGAAATAAAGCTACCAGCTGAAACAGTGTCTAAATCATGATGATGAATATGTGGTGCAAATCACAGATGCTCCTCGACGTACCATGGGGCTCTATCCAGAAAAATCCATTATAAGTTGAAATATCAAGTTGAAATGCATTTAATACACCTAACCTACTGAATGAACATCATAGCTTAGCCTAGCCTACCTTAAATGTGCTAAGAATAGTTACATTAGCCTGTAGTTGGGCAAAATTATTTCAAAAAACACAGGCAACACAGTACACTATAGAATATCTGTTGTTTACCCTCAGGATGACATGGCTGATAGGAGATACTGCTTGCTGCCACTGCCCAGTGTCAGGAAAGTATTGTACCGTATATCACTAGCCCAGGAAAAGGTCAAAATTTGAAGTACGGTTTCTACTGAATGTGTATCATTTTTGCAGCATCATGAAGTTGAAAAGTTGGCTGGGCGCGGTGGCTCACACCTATAATCCCAGCACTTTGGGAGGCCGAGGCGGGCGGATCACGATGTCAGGAGATTGAGACCATCCTGGCTAACACGGTGAAACCTCGTCGCTACTAAAATTACAAAAAAAAATATCCAGGCATGGTGGCGGGCACCTGTAGTCCCAGCTACTCGTGAGGCTGAGGCAGGAGAATAGCATGAACCCGGGAGGCAGAGCTTGCAGTGAGCCGAGATCGCACTACTGCACTCCAGCCTGGGGGACGAGCGAGACTCCATCTCAAAAAAGAAAAAAAAAAAAAAAGGAAAAAGAAACAGAAAAATCATTAAGTTGAACCATCATAAGTTGGGGACTGTCTTAGTGTCAAAATATTTCAGAAAAGGACACCATCTCTACAAAAAAAAAAAATATATATATATATATATATATATATATATAAAATATTTATATATATATATATAAAATTAGCCAGGTGTGGTGGCACATGCATGTAATTCCTAGCTACTCAGGACGCTGAGGCAGGATAATGCTTGAGCCAAGGGGTTCGAGGCTGCAGTGAGCTATGATGGTCCCATTCCACTCCAGCCTAGGTGACAGAGTGAGACTCTGTCTCAAAAAAAAAAAAAAAAAAATCAAAAAAGGCTCAGGATGGCCAGGTATTCAAGTAAATGAAGAGTTCCATTTCCAGCCTTGAGAGAATAACAACTACAACTGGATCAGCCCACTGTAAACAACAGTTTCAGAGAGTAGACAGCAGGAAGCCCAGTACTGTGATCAGAGAAAAACGGAGAAATCAATGAGGTGAATTTTGTGATCCCCCATTTCTGTCTAGAGCCATTTACCAGATTTCAGTGCAGGGAGGGGGAATGCAGAGTATATGAGTCTTGTGGAGCTGTGGAGATAAAGATCAGAGTTCAAAGAGGCTGCAGCACCTGAAATTTGCAGTGCAGAGTATCTGAGAGAAGGATGCTATGTAGAAAAAGAGGTTCAGAAATCTCAGAGGGGGTCTATTTGTGTCTTTAGGTCTAAACTAAGCATTCACAGTGTGAAAGCCCTTGGGCCAAAGAATAATCAGGAAAGTGTTAGCTGAACAACTATCAAAATTATCACAGGGCTAGAAGATATTTAAGATGTGAACAAATATAGTGGAGAGAACTCATTCAGCTCCCAGGGAATTCCATGCCTTAAGAACAGGGCTAGACTAGAGCTAGAATGCCCCAGGAAAATCAACCTCTCAGACTGAACCTGAACAGGGAAATAGAAAACACACATTTTCTGTATTTGGAGATCTTAACTCTTCTCACTCAGTAATTAACAGTAAACGTAGAGAGAAAATCAGTAAGTCACAGACATCAACACCATCAGCTAACATGACCTAATTAATATTTGTAAAACATTACAGCCAATCACTGCAGAAGGCAAATTATTTTTAAGGGTACACTGACTAAGATAAATTGGGTCATAAAACAAGTCTAAATACATTTAAGATAGCTGAAAGGAAACACAACATATTTTCTAATCACAACAGAATTAAGTTTAAATATCAATGGCAAAAAGTTATCTGGAAAATCTTCAAATACTTAGAAATTAAACATTGAACTTCTACAATAATTAGCACAAAGTTCAAAAAAGTACAAGATAATTTAGAAAATATTCTGAACTGAATGAAAATTAGAACGTGGATATTAAAATATGTGAGATGTAACTAAATAAATGTTTAAATTTTAGTGTTAAATGCTAACATATTTTTTAAAAGATGATCTAAAATTGAAGATCTAAGCTTGCATCTGAAGAAGCTAGAATAAGAGTAAATTTAATCCAAAAGTAGACTAAATAATAAAGGTACAAGCAGCAATCAGTGAAACAGAAAAAAGTCTAAGAAATTTAGAACTGGTTCTTTGAAAGATAAATAAAATTGACAAAATTCTAATTAGACCAAGTAAGATAAAAAGAAAGCACAAATTGGCCATATCAGGAATGTCTTATAGACATTAAAATAAGGGAATATTTTAAACAATGTTATGCCAATAAATTAGACAATTTAGATGAAGTTGACAAATTCCTTAAAAGACAAATTGTCAAAACGGACATAAGAAATAGAAAAATTGGCCAGGTGCAGTGGCTCACGCCTGTAATCCCAGCTCTTTGGGAGCCCAAGGTGGGTGGATCACGAGGTCAGGAAATCAAGACCACCCTGGCCAACATGGTGAAACCCCGACTCTACTAAAAATACAAAAATTAGCTGGGCATGGTGGTGTGTGCCTGTAATCCCAGTTACTTGGGAGGCTGAGGCAGGAGAATCATTTGAACCCGGGAGGCAGAGGTTGCAGTGAGCTGAAATTGTGCCATTGCAATCCAGCCTGGTGACAGAGTGAGATTCCATCTCAAAAAAAAAAAAAAAAAAGAAAAATTGGAACAGCCTTGTATCTCTTAAAGCTTCTCAGCCTCAAACCCACTCATTTGACCTGCTTTATGATAGTGGAGCTGGGTCTTGTCAACATTTCTCCTGTGTCAGGCAGCATACTTAAGTTTTATCAACAGAGGTTACTAAAGGGACACTGCAGGAGGAAGGAGCTTCTCTTCTCTGTCCCGGTGTGCTTTTTCCTTCTTGCTTCTGTGGCATGTGGCTACTAGCAAGCAGCATTTGGGACACTCAGTGAAGCACCTCTTCCAGTAGGAGCTGGAACAACCAGTGGCGCTTACTGTGCAGGGATTTTCACCAACAACCCTGCAGGTAGTTTCCCTGAAAATTTCACCAGCACCACAAAGGGTGGCTTCCTAGCGAGTTTCAGCAGCACTCCAGGAGGAGCTTCCCAATGAGTCTGACACATACCCCAGAAGACAGTTTCCCACTGCCAGCCCCAGCACACAGCATCTCAGCAAACTCTAGGCCATTCCAGGGTCACACAATATCAACACTATATCATCTGCAGTGAGATCTGAGCCTCAGTCATGTAAGGAGGATCTCTTCCGAGTTTGTTGCCCTGTAAGTACCCTGCCCCAGCCTAGGAAGTGGCTGGTCTCTACATCTGCTCTTCCTGTATTCTTTGGAGTTCTCTCTACCCCTTAGTGGCTAATCTCATTACTAATTAATAATTCTTAACATTAGATTGGTCCTGGCATGGTTTCTGTCTCCTGATCAGACCCTGACTGACATAACTGATGAATTCTAAGGTTTAAGAACCTCACAAACTTTCAGAGAATAAAGAAGGAGGCAGCATTTCCAAACTGAATTTATGAGGTATCACCCTACCACCAAACCAGATAAAGACATTAGGAGAAAATAAAACTAGATCAATATTCCACAGGAACACAGACACAAACACTTTTAGCCAAATATTGACAGATTAAATTCACCAGTACATAAACAGGGTAATAAACCCCACTTGGTCATGACATATCTCACGAATGCAAAGTTGCTTTAATATTTGAAAATCAAACCATGTGATATATCACATTAACAGAATAAAGAAGAAAGACAGTATAACTATCTCGTTAGATGTAGAGAAAAAGCATTTAACAAATTCAGTACTCACACTTAATGGTGAAAGAGACGCTTCCTAAGATGAGGAACAAGGCTGATACATCTGCTCTTACCACTTCTCAACATTGTACTTGAAGTCCTGGTCAGTGCAATAAGGCAACAAAAGCATCAGAAATACAGCAGAAATATTAAAAAGGAAAAAGCAGAATTGTCTATATTCACAGATTACATAATTACATATGTAGAAAATTCTAAAGAATTTACCCAAAAAAAGCTAAACTAATAAGTGAATTTAGCAAGGGAGCAGGACTGCAGGTCAATATGCAAAAAACCAGCTGTGTTTCTATGTATGAATAACAAATAATAAACACCATTTACAATAGCATCAAAGACATAAAATATTTAAGGATACATTTAATAAAAAACATCTTCAAGATCTGTATGCTGAAAACTACAGAAACTGCTGAGAGAAATTATAGACTTAATACATGAAAAGGTGTAACTGCTCCTCAGCAAATGCCAAATAACTGAAATCGTAACAGTCTCTCAGACCACAGTCCAATCAAATTAGAACTCAGGATTAAGAAACTCACTCAAAACCACACAATTACATGGAAATTGAACAACCTGTTCCTGAATGACTCCTAAGTAAATAATGTAATTAAGGCAGAAATCAAGAAGTTCTTTGAAACCAATGAGAACAAAGAGAACATACCAGAATCTCTGGGACACAGCTAAAGCAGTATTAAGAGGGAAATTTATACCACTAAATGCCCACATCAGAAAGTGAGAAAGATCTCAAACTGACAACCTAACATCACAATTAAAGGAGCCAGAGAAACGAGCAAACTAATCCAAAAACTAGCAGAAGACAAGAAATAACTAAGATCAGAGAAGAATTGAAGAAGATACACGAAAAGCTCTCCAAAAAATCAATAAATCAAGGAGCTAGTTTTTTGAAAAAATTAACAAAATACATAGACCACTAGCTAGACTAATAAAGAAGAAAAGAGGGAAGAATCAAACAGACACAATAAAAAATGATAAAGGGATATCACCACTGACCCCACAGAAATACAAACTACCATCACAGAATACTGTAAACACTTCTAGGCAAATAAACTAGAAAATCTAGAAGAAATGGATAAATTTCTGGACACATATACCCTCCCAACACTAAATTAGGAGGAAGTCGAATCCCTGAATAGACCAATAACAAGTTCTGAAATTGAGGCACTAATTAATAGCCTACCAACAAAAAAAGCCCAGGACCAGATGGATTCACAGTCAAATTCTACCAGAGGTACAAAGAGGACCTGGTATCATTCCTTCTGAAACTATTCCAAATAATTGAAAAGGAGAGACTCCTCCCTAACTCACTGTATGATGCGTCATCCAGATACCAAAAACTGGGAAGAGACACAACAAAAAAAGAAAACTTCAGGCCAATATCCCTGATGAACATCAACAGGAAAATCGTCAATAAAATACTGGCAAACCGAAACCAGAAGCACATCAAAAAACTTATCCACCACGATAAAGTCGGCTTCATCCCTGGGATGCGAGGCTGGTTCAACATATGCAAATCAATAAACATAATCCTCACATAAACAGAACCAAAGACAAAAACCACATGATAATAGATGCAGAAAGGGGCTTTGATAAAATTCGACATCCCTTCATGTTAAAAACTCTCAATAAACTAGGTATTGCTGGAACATATCTCAAAATAAGAATAGCTATTTATGAAAAACTCACAGCCAATATCATATTGAATGGGAAAAAGCTGGAAGCATTCCCTTTGAAAACCGACACCAAGGCAAGGATACCCTCTCTCAACACTCCCATTCAACATAGTATCAGAAGTTCTGGCCAGGGCAATCATGCAAGAGAAAGAAATAAAGGGTATTCAGATAGGAGGAGAGGAAGTCTAATTGTCTCTGCAGATAACATGATTCTAAATTTAGAAAACCCATCATCTCAGCCCAAAAACTCCTTAAGCTGATAAGCAACTTCAGCAAAGTCTCAGAATACAAAATCAATGCGCAAAAATCACAAGCATTCCTTTACACCAACAACAGACAGGCAGAGAGCCAAATCATGAATGAACTCTCATTCACAATCGCTACACAAAGAATAAAATACCTAGGAATACAGCTAACGAGGGATGAGAAGGATCTCTTCAAGGAGAACTACAAACCACTCCTCGAGGAAATAAGAGAGGACACAAACAAATGGAAAAACATTCCATCCTCATGGATAGGAAGACTCAATATCGTGAAATGCCCATACTGCCCAAAGTAATTTATACATTCAATGCTATTCCCACCAAACTACCATTGACACTTTTCACAGAATTAGAAAAAACTACTTTAAATTTAGTCTGAAATCAAAGAAGACCCCGTATAGCCAAGAAAATCCTAAGCAAAAAGAACAAAGCTGGAAGCATCAGGCTAGCTGACATCAAATTATACTACAAGGCTACAGTAACCAAAACAGCATGGTACTGGTACCAAAACAGACATATAGACCAATGGAACAGAACAGAGACCTCAGAAATAGCACCACACATCTACAACCATCTGATCTTCAACAAACCTGACAAAAACAAGCAGTGGGAAAAGGATCTCCTACTCAATAAATGGTGCTGGGAAAACTGACTAGCCATATGCAGAAAACTGAAACTGGACCCCTTCCTTACACCTTATACAAAAATTAACTCAAGATGAATTAAAGACTTAAAAGTAAAACCCAAACCATAAAAACCCTAGAAGAAAATCTAGGCAATACTACTGAGGACATATGCATGGGCAAAGACTGCATGATGAAAATGCCAAAAGCAATTGCAAAAAAGCCAAAACTGACAAATGGGATCTAATTAAACTAAAGAGCTTCTGCGCAGCAAAAGAAATTATCATCACAGTGAACAGGCAACCTACAGAATAAGAGAACACTTTTGCGGTCTACCCATCTGACAAAGGTCTAATATCCAGAATTTACAAAGAACTTAAACAAATATACAAGAAACAAACAAACAACTCCATCAAAAAATGGGCAAAGAATATGAACAGACACTACTCAAAGAAGACATTTATGCACCCAACAAACATGAACAAAAGCTCAACATCACTGATCATTAGAGAAATGCAAATCAAAACCACAATGAGATACCATCTCGTGTCAGTCAAAATAAAAATATTAAAAAGTCAAGAAACAATAGATGCAGGAAAGGCTGTGGAGAAATAGAAGCGCTTTTACACTGTTGGTGTGAATGTAAATTAGTTCAACCATTGTGGAAGGCAGTGCGGTGATTCCTCAAGGATCTAGAACCAGAAATACCATTTGACCCAGCAATGCCATTACTGGGTATACACCCAGAGGAATATAAATCATTCTACTATAAAGACACATGCACATGTTAAGTTTATTGCAGCACCATTTACAACAGCAAAGTTATGGAACCAACCCAAATGTCCATCAACAATAGACTGAATAAAGGAAACGTGATACATATACACCATGGAATACTACGCAGCCATAAAAAAGAATGAGATCATGTACTTTGCAGGGACATGGATGAAGCTGGAAGCCATCATCCTCAGCAAACTAACACGGGAAGAGAAAACCAAACATTGCATGTTCTCACTCATAAGTGGGAGTTGAACAATGAGAACACATGGACACAGGGAGGGGAACAACACATACCAGGGCCTGTTGGGGGGTGTGGGGTGGGAGGTGAGGGGAGGGAACTTAAAGGATGGGTCAGTAGGTGCAGCAAACCAGCATGGCACATGTATACCTATGTAACAAACCTGCACCTTCTGCACATGTATCCCAGAACTTAAAGTAAAATAAAATTTTTTAAAAAGGTGTAACTGCTCATGGATTTGAAGGGTCCATATTAGTCAGATATCAGTTCTTTCCAGATATATCTATAATTTAAATGTAATCAAAATGAAAATTCCATCAGGTTCTTTGTAGAAAAAGAGAAAATAATTTTCAAAACATTTAAAAAAAAAACATGTATCTAGAAGATGTAAAGAGCTCTTATAACTCAATAGAAAAGACAACAGAATTTTTTTAGATGAGCAAAAGATTTGAATAGATATTACATAAAACAAAGTATATAAATGTCTATTAAGTCCATGACATCTGCTCAACAGCTTTAGTCATCAGAGAAATGTACATACTATACACCCACAATTAAGGGTTAAAATTAAAAAGAACGACAACACAAGGCACTGACAAGAATGCAGAGTAACTGGAACTTTTAAACATTGCTGATGGAAGTGTAAAACCATACAATCATTTTGGAAAACAGTTTGGTAGCTTCTTATAAAGTTAAACATACAATTAACATAAGACCCAGAAATTTCACTCCTCTGTATTCATCTTAAATAGAAATATATTTGACACAAAGATTGTAAATGTGGACAGTTTTAATTGTAATAGCAGAAACTGGTGGGGAGGAAACAAATTGTGGTATATTCACACAATGTGTGAAAACTCTTCAGAAATAAGAAGGAATAAACCACTGAATCACACAACATGAGGACAAATCTCAAATCATTATGCTGACAGAAAGAAACCATTCATAAGAATACATAGTACATGATGCCACTTTCATGATGTTCTAGAACAAAGAAAACTAACCTATAGTGATAGAATTCGTATCAATGACTGCCAACAATTGGGAGTGAAAGGAACTGACTGAGCAGGTATACAAGAGAACTTTCTAGAGGGTGATGGAAATATTCTGAAACTTGACTGGAGTGTTGGTTACATGGGTATATCCATTTATCAAAACTCACTGAATTGTATACTTAAAGTGGGAACATTTTATTGTAAATAAATTATGACTCTACAATGTTAGTTTTTAAAATATTAGATATATCAGCTGGAAATCACTTGGTTTTAACTGAAAAATGTTCTCTGTAACCTTATTTATTCTAGTACTTAGCTTCTTGTCTTCAAAAGCAATGTAAAACTTCACTGTAGCTAAGCCTATGTTAGACTCTTACAAATTCCTAAAGAGTAGAATTAGTTCAATGAGTAATTCTTACAAATAATTCTAGATTTACTTTACCCACATGAATAACGGATTTGCTACTTAGAGCCACATTAATGCTTAGTATAAATCATACTACATGATAAACATGCTCACATATATTTAAATATAAACATATTTGGACTTTAAAAAGTAAGTACATCTTAGGAGATGATCCAATTCTGGGAGTTAGCAAATGGCTAAGTGCTCCCCTCCTTCCACACATAAGGAGAGAAATCATTCATCAGCTGTGTGAGTCTGTTACCAGTGCCACATGTGAGGACAGACCACAGCACAGTGAGATGAGGCAGAGGAAATGCCTACAACAGCATTGGCTAGATCAGGTTTTCTTCCTTCTTCCAGCCACCTGGAAAAATGTTCACAGAGAGTTATAGTGGTTACAAGACCAAAACTTGGAATCAAAAGAATTAAATAATGCAAATAACCCAATTAATCTGATAATATCTATTACTGCAGAAGTAGTGTTAGAGGTAGTTTATTAAAGAGGCATTTTTTTTCAATCATTCCACTCATCATATCCTGCATTTCAAAAGTATTATCTTAAAAAGGAAAATAAAAAAAATACTTTTTAGAGCATAAAACATAACAGGTTGAAGTGGTTTTCAAAAAGCTACTTCCAGTGTTCTTCAGCTTTCTATTATGGCAGCATCATCTTGTGCTGAAGACACTGGCTCATTTGGACACACGGTCAGCATGCATAAATACATCTCCATGATGATCAAGTTACTGCCATGTGCAGGACCGCTTGCAAGTAAGATGAAGAGAGCTACCTTAGTGTTAGCAGCAAGGCTTCGAGGTCTGTACTACTCAAACCACTCCTAAGGGTAGGGCCAATGCACAGTTTGAACATACCAGGTAATGTTAAAGATTCACCAGTTTTCCCCTTGGAATTAATTCTAACAAAATCTTCCAGGATAAATTAAAAATAAATTTCTCTCCCCATTTACTCTTCATTATTTTTAGCCTCGAAAGGCTCATATACTGTTCCAATGAAACAAGAATTGGCTCTGAACCAAAACCAAAAAGAAGGGAAGAAAATCCAGAGTATTCTATGATGCCCTGTAAGTATTAGCGTGTGGCTTCCACATGAAAGTTGTCAAACTGTGCAAATTCAAAGGAGTGAGTTCCAATTGCAGCCCAGCCATTCTTCGGAAAATTCACAGGGATGTCTGTCCACAGAGACTTGTCATTCAGCATGCCAGAGGCAAAACGACCCTGGAGTAGAAAGAAACACATTCCTTGAAACCATATGAAAATGGTCCTCTGAAGTCTGTTTCTTGATCATGTATGGCCCACTACTTAGTGGAGCAAATGTACTTCTCACTCAAGACTTAACCACAGCAAAACACAAATCCACAAGTTTGAGCAAAAGTTTAAAATAAAGAAGAAAACTCCGGCAAGAAATTCTTACCTACCTACTTAAATTGTTCCCAACGTACAAGGAATACCTCAGTATTTCCTGTGCTCCATGAAAATGTAAAACCAACAAAAATGCAAAACTTTTCATGCATTATTATAAAGTTTTAGACAAAAGCTCATTAAAATAAAAAAAAACATTATTTATAAGTAGTCACACGTACAAGTGTTATGGCTAACAGCCACCAACTCTTCAGACATGACTGTGCTGGAGCCAAAACATCTGCTTCTACCTCATTGCTTCTCTAAGGTTTTCATTAAGCAGCCTCTGCCCAGCCAGAAGAAAAATAATTAACCTTTGCTTTTGTGTTGTGTTGCCATGAACAGAATATCACTTCAAAGCCATATGAAGCTCCTACCCTTAAGCTGAAAAAACAGTAACCATCAGTTAAAGTGATGATGGAGTAGGGTGCAGTGGGTAGAAGAAGGGAGGCATCTATAAGGTGTTACTTACTGGTTACCGACAGTGAAAGAAAAAATTACACCTTCCTCAGAAGCTTGCCATTCTACTTAGCTCAGTGCCTGGCACATGGTAAACAATAAATCTCAGCTCTTATTATCTTTATGATAATACATTTATGAGCATATATTCACAGCATACTAACTACAGCCAATCATTTAAAACTAGCTACTCTCAAAAGGTAAAGAGCTCAAAATTCAAAGCATTGGGCCAAGAACCAGAATAAATCTGCTTTTAAGTCTTGGAAGGATAATGTAATGGACTTTAATGTAGTTCTTTTTATTTTATGCATGGAAACACTGAGGCTTAATAGATTAAAACTCAAAGTCACAGATTTTTGCTCCAAGTCACTTAGCTCCAAATTCAGAGCCACATTCCTGTTACTACAGACTTGCACAGCTATCTTCAGCTCTAGAAGTGCTTACTGAACATCTGCTGCTGCCATCAAACACTCAGTATTAACATTGAGCCAAGGGACTCATATCACAAATCCCATTAAGCCCAAAACCTGTCTAAGAGGACCTCATCTCTCCTGCCTCCCCAGGCTTCAGCCACCCCAGCCTCCAGGCTGCTCTTCACACAATGTCAGCTACACTTGCCTTTTGAACCAGCCATGTGGTCTGCTCAAATTGTTCTTCCCATCATTCAGGTCTGTACTCAAGTACCACCCACTCAGTGAGGTCTTTCCTCACCTCCCTGATTAGAGAATCAGGGTAACAGAGCTACTTTATCTTATGACTCTATTTTTTCTTCATAATCATAAACTTATTTACAAGCTTTCTATCTCAGGATAGCGCTCAGCAAACTATGACCTACATGCCAATGACCTTTTTTTTTTTTTTCCATAAACAAAATCTTATTGAAACACAACCACATCCATTCATCTACATATTGTCTACAGCTTTTTTCTCACAACAGCAGCAGAATTGGGTGGTGCCAGCAGAGACCACATGGCCCACAAAGTCTAAAATATTTACTCTCTGGCCCTTTACAGAAAAAGTTGCCAACTCCTGTCCTAGAAGAATATATGCTCTAAGAGAGCAGGAATCTTGTCTATTTCATTCACTGCTGTATCCCTAGGACTTAGTAGAGTGCATATAGCAGGGGCTTAATAAAAATGTGTTGAATGTAAGAATGTAACACATTTAACCCTCAAGACAACCTCACAGAAGTTATCTGCATTTTACAGATAAGGAAACGGATACTCAAAGAGGTGGAATAACTTGCTAGAAGTCTCAGTATGTGTTAGTGAGGAAATATTAATGCTGTTCTTCTGGTTCCAAACACTCCTACTCGTAAGAATATTAACTTGACTCATTAAGTGCTTACCACATATCAGGTACTATATATATATATTTTTTTTCTCATTGAATCTTCATAAGAAAAGTGTTCTTCATGATACAATGGATGGGAAAATTGAAGCTGCCCAATATAAAATACTTGCAAGTAGAATACAGTACACTTCAAAGTCCATTGTGCAACAGAGCTGGGACACGTCACCTGACAAGTGCTGAGAAGAATTCAACAGGTGGCTGACAGTGACAAAATCCTCACATTAGCTGAAATTTGGAATATGGGCAACATAGAAGATGATGTTTTGTTTTTTTTCATTTATGCAAAGAAGATTTATATGTCAAATACTGTTTAATGCACTGGGAATTTAAGACGAACAAGAAGACAAGGTCCCTGCTCTTATGGAGCTTATATCCTAGTAGGAGGAGATGGACAGACACGCACACACACACAAAATGAGAGCTAAAGGATAAGCAGCATGTAAAAATTAAGCCAGGTTAAAGTGACAATGGGTGCCTGACAGACTACTTTACTGCCGATAGTTGGAGAAGACCCTCAGAGTATGTGGCAAAAGTTGAGATTCAAGAGGAAGCAGAATGCCCATAGTTGAAGAAACACAAAATAATAGGAGTAGGGGAGTGAAGTGGGTGCAAACCGGCAAAGTCCTATCCATCCTAGTAGCAAGACAAGAGCCAATTTCTAAAAGTAGTGAATCACATTATATTAAAGACACACCAGAAAAAACAGCCAGAATAGTGAGGAGTGGCTGTATCAGAAGTACAGAACACAGAATGGGGGTCAAGAAGAAGGAACAGGATGTGAGGCAGCTGTTTTCAGTAAGTCCTGTTGACATTTTAACCAGGTATGCAAAGTACCTGAAGAAAATTAAGAAAATCTTTTAAATCTCATTCACGATTTCAAAAAAACTCATAAAGTTACTAAAACAAACTTAATCAAAGGTGTGCAAAAATAAAACTGAAGGACCTAGTGGCAAATCTTAATAAATGGTGAAATACAGCATGCTTTTGTTCCTATGTTCTCTCATGGGGAAACACATTATTATTTAAAAAAATGTAATTTTTTCCCAAATTGATGTATAAATTTAATGTAATACCAGCACCATTTTTCAAATAATTGAAAGTTTGTTTTTTTAAAGTCAAATCGAATAATATATATAGTGAAATAGCAAAGATAATTTTGAAAAAGAAACAATGAGGAAGTTGCCCCACCAGATATCCATTCATGCATTTACCAAGTATTATTTGGACTCTTGCTCTGCCTGGCTGTCAGGCACTTTTCTAGGTGCTACAGAGCCAGCAGTGAGGAATATGGAGAAAGGCCTGTCACTAAAGGAGCTATGTGCTAGTGAAGGGAGTAGGAAAACACATTAACAATCAACAGAATATGTGTGACGTCACTTGGGATAAAAACCTTTAGAGAAAAAAAAAGCAACAGAAAGGAGTTAGAGAGTGAGATGGGGCTATGTTTTCTATCAAGTGGTCAGGTAAGAAAACTCTGAAGGAAGCAAGGGAGTAACTATCATCAAAGCCTTTAGAATGTTAACACCAATTAAAAGTGTGATTTCGGATAATAATAGACAAACAATACAGAGAACAGAAAAAAGCTCAGAAACAAGTATATGCATATGTGCTGATTTGTTACATCAAAAAGGTAGCCTTTAAATTATGGGCAAAAGGATAGTCTATTGTAATAAATGATGGCTATCCATTTTTTTAAAAATTATATTCAATACTTCCCCTTAAAATTCACAAATAAATTTCTGATGTATTAAAAACTTACACATAAAAATAAATCCTAAACTTTTTTTAGTTTGGGGTAAAAATGTTCCTAACCTTGAGAAACAAGAAGGCCTTATTTAAAACATGAAACATAAAGGCAATGAATAAAAAGTGAAACATTTGACAGTATCAAAATATAAAACTTATAGTCATCAAAAATACCATAAGCAAAATTAAAATACACAAGATGGGAGAGCATAGTTGTGACATATGTAACAGACAATGGGTTACTATCCAGAATACATATTAAATTCACACAAATTTGCCAGAAAAAGACAACACGATAGAAAAATGAAGAAAGAAAGTGAACAGGCAATTCAGAGAAGAGAAAATACAAATAGCCAATAAACATTACATGTGCAAGCTCCCTAATTATCAAGGAAATACAAATCATATCTATGAGTTTGGAAAAAATCTTCAAATTCAATAATAGTGAATATTATTATAATTGCTATAAAATGGCTACATTTTGGCTAGTGTAGTATAGTTAAATAATCTATGCTACATCCAAACAAATCTTCAATATACATTATTATTAATGCTAAAAAAATTAGTGCTGTCATTTTGGTGGTTGAGAGGAGAGAATAAATTCCAAAGTTATTGGAATCTGATTTTTAATTTCTATTGCACCCTAAACAAAACTGTGAGGGGGCTATCTTGGGAGAGACCAGCACATTATAAACAAAAATTTCTCTGCACAGCATCCCTTGGAAGCACTGTCAAGCAGTAACTCATGATCACCCAGTGATTCTGGGGAATATTTTTATATTTCTATTATATTAAAATTAATCTGATATTTTGTCTGACAAAAAATATTCATGGAAACCAATTTCTAAAAAACTATGCTTATAATTGAAAAGCAAATTATTCTTAACCATCAAACATAAATGTATATGACTTTGCTTACATCTATAAGCTCCATGTATAGTCTTGGTTCAAGCAAACTTGAAAAAATAGTTCAATTATTGACTTTATCAATTATGCCTCAGTTTAAAAAACAAAATCAAATTTTTAAAAAAATAGTGACCTGATAAAGTCAACTGCTGATGGTTCTCACGTAGGTTACCCTCACACACATAGCCACCCTAGGGATGAGTGGCTTCCCAGCATCACGGCAGATTCCTTGTCTCTCTTCATTATATGTCACAATTTCCTCCTCCTATTTTATAACAGAAAATTCTAGAAAGGCACAACAAAAGAATATTTTACCTCCAGATCCTCCAATCAGCAATACCTACCTTAATAGTTAATGTGAGTGTATACCATGTTTTTGCTGTAACTTCAACATGTCCTAAAGCATATATAATCCATCCAGCTGTAACACAAAAAGATTATCCTAATAGATATAATTTTGAGATCTCAATCACAGAGTCATTTAATTCAGTGGGGTTCTCAAGTGTCATCTGTATGTAGTAAAGTCAGCCTCAATAGAGAGCTGTCCCTTCATTCCCAGATCTACAACTGAGTTAAGCCAAAACATTTTTCATTTAGCCATGCATTTAATAGCATATACTGAGATCCTACTCTAAGCTGTATATCATATGTGAGCTCACAACAGAACCAGTGAAATAAACTTAAAAGCCAGTGACAGTATGAGGTGTTAGCATCTATAGTTCAAGTACACATTTATACATGACTGGATTGAATACGGAAGACAAGAGAGAGATAATATAAAATTTCCAACCAGTCAAATTGGTTACATGGTAATAGTATTCACTCAGAGGGAGAAAATAATAAGTTAATTTCTAGAATTACTGTTATTTGAATGCCTATGAGAACCCCAGCATAAAATTTCAAGTAGACAGTTTAAAACAGACAGTGGGGACTGCAGACACAGATTTAAATTCCTACTTCCAGTTTTGCCACTGACTAGCTTTGAGTCATTAGGCAAGTCAATTAACCTCACTGGTTTTTTATTTCAATATCACTGAGGTAACTTCAGATTGGTAATGTTATGAATATATAACTCTTGTTCTAATATCCTTACTACCTACTTCCTCTTTAATTTTTATTTTATTTATGGAGTCAAAGCAAAGAGCAGCAAACTATAAAAGAGATATTTTTAAATTAAGGTAAGAGGAAAATCAAGAGACTGAGAATCAAGAAAAGTCACCACTAGTAAGGTCTAGTTTCAAAGGAGTGGTGTGTACCAAAACCAATCTGAAGTGGACACAGTTCAATCTGAACATATTTGAAGCACCTATTCTGGATAAAATATCATCCTACCTAACACAAGGGCTGTAAAGATGACTGAGAAAAATCAAGCTATTTTCAAGTATTAACTAAATTCAAAAATGAGATTTTTCCATTTTAAGCAGATCAATCCCTCTCCCTATATTTCTATAAGTAGAGCAGCAACATTCTTATACTCCTGCTTTTATTTATGGTGCCTCCTGAGCATTCTCCCCCTACCACCACTACCTCAGATGGTTTTGATACTATCTATGCAAATCCTATCCTCACAGCCCAGTTCAACCTCACAATACCCTAAAAAGCTTTGTACAATTATTTTCCCTTCCACAGAGTTGCCCCCATCTCTAGGAATTAAATAACTTTCTATAATTGTAAACTATTTGGTATTTGCTTACATCTCTTCCCAATTAGCTGTCCAAACACCTTGGGATGAACTTTTTTATCACTCCCACAAATAACAAGTAGGTGCTCAAAGTAACATAGCCTATAAGTCATATGGTATTTAAAAAAAAAAGTCACTTACCTAAATCCCCTGTAACCCTGTAAGATCCATTTGCAAAAATCCAGAAGAAAATTCCTCTGGCACTTCTAATCAAAATACCACCTTTATTTACTCTTCCTGCAATGAACACACCTCCTGTGTCAGGGGTCTCTATGTAAACATCACATTTTATAGTCAGATTCGTCCTGCAAAATAAAACGGTTGACTAATACTCTTAAAATATGCCCTTTGTAACATAGTACAGATATGTCATTTCACAGCACATGCCTCCAAACTTCTAATTGAGGTGAGAATGTGATTTGCTAAGTCTGAGCCTGTAGCAGAGATGGGCTTCAAGAATCTTTATTGACAACAGTTTTAAATGTTACATGACTTAAGTCATTTCATTGCCTATTTAAATGATTACTGGACAATAATAGTTATGATTTTTAAGTTTCCTGAGAAAATATTTTTTTCTACAATAAAACAACTTCTCATCTTAAGAATACAATATTTTTAAAAGCCACTATTGTCTATGAACAAATAAAAAGTAAAAAGTTCCACACAATTCTGAGGGAAAATGTTTATTCAAATTTCCAGCAACAAAGAGAGGTAATTAAGGCAATGCTAGGAGCCTCTGGGAGAACATAAGCTATTCCAGGGCCAATTTTTACATTTAAATCCAACAAAACTTTAAAACTCCAGAAGAAAAGATCTAAAATTATTTCTCTGCAAAGACCGCAGAGTTGACTCTCTAGGAGGGCTTCTCACACCTGAACAGCACAGAAATCACCAGGAGGGCTTCTTAAACTCAGTTCACTGGTCCTACCCCACAGCGTGAGTCAGTAAATCTGGGGCAGCCCCTTGAATTTGCATGTCTAACAAATTCCCAGGTGATGCTGATGCTGCTTACCCAGGAATGCCACTTTGAGGACCATTTTCCCCTATGAAGTATCTGTCTATAAGGAAGCAATAAAATCCTGGTTCTAGGCTCACTGATCCACAGCAGTCTATCAAAGATGGGAAAAAGATTCAGCTGTCCAGGGACTGAGCTTTTACAGTGAGCTCTCCTCCAGGTTTCCTCTTACAAATGCTACCAGGTACAACACTTTCCTTCTGGGATGCTACAACCACCCCAAACCAACATGATCTCTGAAAATATTTTACTTCCTACTCAGTATCTATCTGCAAGTAGGAAGAAAAAAGAAAGCCTGCACACAAATCAAGCAACATATCTCACATAAGACTGGAAACACCAATAAATCTATTCCAGAAATGGGTTGAGGGGAATGAGATCTAGAATTATAGGGCTTTTACATTTGTATCTTATCAGTGAATTTTGCACAGTGAAATTTTACTATGTAAAGGAAAATATTACAAAAGTACCTACATCAGGTACACAGGGAGGACAATCCACAATTATCTAAGCAGAGCTGGGCTACTTTACAGGAAGATCAAATGCTGAGTAACTCAAGCCCAGTCTCTCTTGCATGTCCTCTGACATCAGAGGGAGTTTTCTCTCCCTAGATTATCACCAGCATGAAACCACTAGCAATCAACACTGGTTCTTCTATCCCTTACCTGCTTTCTGGTTCATCATAAGTTTGAAAGTGCTACAAATACTATCAGCACCATAAAATTATTCCATTTAGAGTTGGAATGAGAGAAGATCAAACTTTTTCCTTTTTTATATACCACATTCCAGAAAAAGTGATTCTTGTATCAGAACTTGCCAGGCAATTTCATAGATAATGAATGAAATAGAATAAAAGTGTGGTTTATTCTTCCACAGCCACAATCTCTCAGGAGTGCTGAAAGAACAAAAACTAGCCAATATATAAGGCAAATCTGATCAGAGAGAGAGTTCAGCTGTGTGCAGGTAAAGGTAATTTTGTGATTGTCTTTAAAGAATTCCAACCAATGCTCACTATCAAGATAGAAGTAGCCAGTTACACTACAATCCACCCAGTATAATCAAATTACTCTGCTGGTAAATAACTAAATCTAGGTATAAGAGAGGAAGTTCTACTCAAAACACAACTCTAAAAACTGTGAGTAATGTGCACACATTGAGAGCAGATTTACTAAAATAGCACTACAGATAAACTAGACAAATTTCCCATTTCCTACCTTTAGGAAGAAGACGATTAAAATGAGGCTGTGAGATATACTCCAAAGAGAATGGGCTAGTGAGTCATAGAGACCCGGCTTCTAGCCCTGGTTCTGCCATTTACCAGTGATATCTTGGGTAAATCTTACTCCAAAGATGCGGTTTCTCAGTCTGCAAGGTGGGGGCGATGATATCTCCACCATAAAGTGGTTATGTGGGAAATCCATCAAAGTGCCTACTATTATCCAATTTTTATTCCCTCCTTTTCCTACAATAAGTGGGCACAGCAGCCAGACAACAGAAATGAACAAGGGATTTGTGTGGATCTCTGAGCAGATCTGGCTGCCTCAAATAGAGGGTAGAATACTGGAAAATAACCCATAATAGATGAGACCAAATTATAAAGGGTCTTGGAAATCAGGCCTAGAAGTGGAAAACACAGGTAGCAGGGGAGAGTCACTGCATCTTCCTGAGCAGGGGAATAACATGATGAAAACAGGGATTCAGAAAGATGAAGGCAGTCCTTTCTTGACACGCATAATTGCGACTTCCTGGTTCCTTTCCTTTCAGAATGTGTCACTCTCTTCCTCTTCTACACGCTTCCCCATCCCTCATCCCCACCTCCTTATCCACTGCAATAGATCCTAGTAAAAATTGAGTATTGCTACTTAAATTGTGTAAAATCTTCAAATATATGAAGATGTGGGGGAGTAAATCTTTGAATGGTGCTATATCTCATTTCTATACTACAATTAAGGGGCTTCTCAATCTTTCTGGAGTCCCAGCCAGAAATAAGATTGAGTTTGAGTTTAGAAAGAGCCCTCTATAGTATTTAAGTGCATAGGGTATAGGGGACATCACAGAAAAAAAAGTTTCCTATATGGTGACTTCAAAACTGGAGATCAAAACAATGGGACCCATGCCTTGGATACTTAAACCCAGCCACTGGACTTACAATAAGACCATCGTCACAAATGAGGATGCCACAAACTCCACTGCCATAATCGGAAAATCTAGGTAAAGTTTCCTCCTCAGAGACAATGGCACAAGCAGAAATTCTGCTGTGTAAAAACACAAGCCACAAATGTCATCCTAAATTAGGAAAGAATGCTTCACTGCACCTCAATAACTCTTCCTAGTGTTATAAGAGTTCCAGGGGCTCTGGATAACTGAAAGTTTCTTGAGACTTATGTCAGAGCTTGGAACTAGAATCAGGATTTCTAACGGGGAGTAAGGCACTTCAGGAGGGATAAACACTTCCTGCACACTCCACAGACAAGCAATTCAAGGCCCTTTTCAGAATTCTTTTCTCTTCCCTCTCCAGTTTCTAAGCTTTGGATATGGCTTTTTGGTGGCTTGGTATTCTTAGTACTAGCTCTAAACCTGGAATGTTTGTTTGTTTTTATCCCGCAGTGGAATCATACTAGTTATAGGAAAAAATGAAAAAGAAACACGTAAGACAGGTATAATAAGTCAGCACATAGAAATTCTGTAACTAAACTTAGTTTGGCATTATATTTCATGTGAATAATATAACTTGTCTCTTTACCAGATGACTAAATAAAAAGTTAAATTCACTAGGCAACTAAAGCTGATTTGCTTTTTACTATTGCCATCTAGGGTCACCTAGTAAATAGATTTTTTAGTGACTAAGATGGTGTAATTCTATGATTGGTCCACCAGATGGCAACACCAGATCAACAAATCAACTCTCCAGCAAAACAAAAACTTAAAAACACCTCACAAATCCGTCTGTTTATAAATAAATATTAAATTATAATTGGTTCCAAAAGTCCTCAGTTTTTATACTGAAATAAAATTGTTCTTGTAATAATCACTATTAAATAGGGCAAAGATGAGGGAAGGACACTGAGGCAGCAAAACAATGTGCAGCTTTGTGGTCATCATCATAATATTCAACAACCCTTAATATTACATATTACACATCTATTAGGTTCTTGAACAAGGAGGACTACTGAAAGCTCTTCACTTCAAAATGTACCTGACAATATTGCAAGGGTATTTCAGCCAGATCCACATTGAGAACATCAATCTTACCAGTTGTAGTCTCCTATAATACTGATTGTGTTGGATGCATCGGCAGCCCACGTAATGGGTCTCTGGTTGAGAACTTGGCGTAGCGTGAAGTGATGCTCACCAGGGTCTTCCATATTTGTAAAATATTCAAATACACCAGTTTGATCAGCAAAGTTTGGAGCTTCACTAAAAAATGGGTAATCTGTTCAGAACATAAGAAATTCTCTGTTTAGTATCAAATCCTTCAGAAGTTCTCCTTGCTGATATTTTACAGTATGTCTGAAACACTTCTGAAAGTTTTTAATAAATAAATAACATCTAAACCAAAGTTTAGGGCCTACATCTATAAAGATATATTAATTTTTGTATCATCATTACTAAATATCAAGATGATAAATTTGACATATAGATGCTGCATAATACTTAATCCAGGCATCTGGTGTAGAGGAAAAGTCATGAGTTCTGAAGTAAGTATGACCTAGGTTCAAATTCCAGCTCAGTATGTTGCCCTGAACAAGTTATTTAACTGCCCTGCATCTAAAGTTTCTTCATTTCTAGGTTTGCAGGAGGACAAGAGAATTAAAGAAAAGATAAAGTGTACATAAGCCAGCATCTGGCAAGGGCTCAATAAGGGATAGCTTTATTATTTCTAATATCTGTCAAGCAAGGTTCCAAATCATGGGTCACAATCACCTGCCAAAAGAGCGTAAGAAAAGCTTATTATATGAAGCATAAAATTTACAAATTTTCTTCTACTTCTAAACTGCAGCAAAAATCAGTTTGGGGCCTAAGATATCAATCCCTCTTTAGTTTTACTAAATTAAATTTTAGTCTTAACAATAATGAATGCTGTAGAGGAGAAATTTTAGTTGTAATATCTTATAGCTCTTATACCTCATGCTTTTCTAAATGTTTTTGCATTCATTACCTCATTTGAGACATTTAGAACCCTAACAAGTATCTTCAGAGCCTAGTTTATAATATTTAACTTTAGTTTTAAATTTATATTGTAGCTCATAAAGTATTACATTTTATATCTGAAGGTTTGGAATTGCCTCTTGGTCTTCAGGGTCACAAAATATTGGTCTTGGTGCTGGCAGTTCTTCAATCT